>NW_024033349.1:0-7979 GCF_002237135.1 Teleopsis dalmanni
TCATATTAATATTCATATTTATATTCTTATATTCATATTCTCATATTCATATTATCTTATTTATATTCATATTCATATTTTCATATTAATATTCTCATGTTCATATTCACATATTCAAATTCGTTTTCTCATATTCATATTCTCATATTAATATTCATATTCTCGTATTCATATTCTCTTATTAATATTCATATTCATATTATCATATTCATATTCTCATATTCATATTTTCATATTCATATTTTCATATTCATATTCTCATGTTCATATTCACATATTCATATTCGTTTTCTCATATTCATATTCTTCTATTAATATTCATATTCATATTCTTATATTCATATTCTCATATTCATATTATCTTATTTATATTCATATTCATATTTTCATATTAATATTCTCATGTTCATATTCACATATTCATATTCGTTTTCTCATATTTATATTCTCATATTAATATTCATATTTATATTCTTATATTCATATTCTCATATTCATATTCTCTTATTTATATTCATATTCATATTTTCATATTAATAATCTCATGTTCATATTCACATATTCATATTCGTTTTCTCATATTCATATTTTCATATTAATATTCATATTCTCATATTCATATTCTCTTATTAATATTCATATTCATATTATCATATTCATATTCTCATATTCATATTTTCATATTCATATTTTCATATTCATATTCTCATGTTCATATTCACATATTCATATTCGTTTTCTCATATTTATATTCTCATATTAATATTCATATTTATATTCTTATATTCATATTCTCATATTCATATTATCTTATTTATATTCATATTCATATTTTCATATTAATATTCTCATGTTCATATTCACATATTCATATTCGTTTTCTCATATTTATATTCTCATATTAATATTCATGTTTATATTCTTATAGTCATATTCTCTTATTTATATTCATATTCATATTTTCATATTCATATTCTCATGTTCATATTCACATATTCATATTCGTTTTCTCATATTTATATTCTTCTATTAATATTCATATTTATATTCTTATATTCATATTCTCATATTCATATTATCTTATTTATATTCATATTCATATTTCATATTCATATTCATATTCATATTCATATTCATATTCATATTCATATTCATATTCATATCCATATTCATATCTTCATATTCATATTCATATTCATATTCATATTCATATTCATATTCATATTCATATTCATATTCATATTCATATTCATATTCATATTCATATTCGTATTCATATTTTCATATTCACATTCATATTCTTATTGAATATTCTTATTCATATTCCTATTGAATAATCATATTCATATTCATATTCATATTCATATTCATATTCATATTCATATTCATATTCATATTCATATTCATATTCATATTCATATTCATATTCATATTCATTATTCATATTCATATTCATTATTCATATTCATATTCATATTCATATTCATATTCATATTCATATTCATATTCATATTCATATTCATATTCATATTCATATTCATAACAATATTCATATTCATATTCATATTCATATTCATATTCATATTCATATTCATATTCATATTCATATTCATATTCATATTCATATTCATATTCATATTCATATTCATATTCATATTCATATTCATATTCATATTCATATTCATATTCATATTCATATTCATATTCATATTCATATTCATATTCATATTCATATTCATATTCATATTCATATTCATATTCATATTCATATTCATATTCATATTCATATTCATATTCATATTATCTTATTTATATTCATATTCATATTTTCATATTAATATTCTCATGTTCATATTCACATATTCATATTCGTTTTCTCATATTTATGTTCTCATATTAATATTCATATTTATATTCTTATATTCATATTCTCATATTCATATTCTCTTATTTATATTCATATTCATATTTTCATATTAATATTCTCATGTTCATATTCACATATTCATATTTGTTTTCTCATATTCATATTTTCATATTAATATTCATATTCTCATATTCATATTCTCTTATTAATATTCATATTCATATTATCATATTCATATTCTCATATTCATATTTTCGTATTCATATTTTCATATTCATATTCTCATGTTCATATTCACATATTCATATTCGTTTTCTCATATTTATATTCTCATATTAATATTCATATTTATATTCTTATATTCATATTCTCATATTCATATTATCTTATTTATATTCATATTCATATTTTCATATTAATATTCTCATGTTCATATTCACATATTCATATTCGTTTTCTCATATTTATATTCTCATATTAATATTCATGTTTATATTCTTATAGTCATATTCTCTTATTTATATTCATATTCATATTTTCATATTCATATTCTCATGTTCATATTCACATATTCATATTCGTTTTCTCATATTCATATTCTTCTATTAATATTCATATTCATATTCTTATATTCATATTCTCATATTCATATTATCTTATTTATATTCATATTCATATTTTCATATTAATATTCTCATGTTCATATTCACATATTCATATTCGTTTTCTCATATTTATATTCTCATATTAATATTCATATTTATATTCTTATATTCATATTCTCATATTCATATTATCTTATTTATATTCATATTCATATTTTCATATTAATATTCTCATGTTCATATTCACATATTCATATTCGTTTTCTCATATTTATGTTCTCATATTAATATTCATATTTATATTCTTATATTCATATTCTCATATTCATATTCTCTTATTTATATTCATATTCATATTTTCATATTAATATTCTCATGTTCATATTCACATATTCATATTTGTTTTCTCATATTCATATTTTCATATTAATATTCATATTCTCGTATTCATATTCTCTTATTAATATTCATATTCATATTATCATATTCATATTCTCATATTCATATTTTCGTATTCATATTTTCATATTCATATTCTCATGTTCATATTCACATATTCATATTCGTTTTCTCATATTTATATTCTTCTATTAATATTCATATTTATATTCTTATATTCATATTCTCATATTCATATTATCTTATTTATATTCATATTCATATTTTCATATTAATATTCTCATGTTCATATTCACATATTCATATTCGTTTTCTCATATTTATATTCTCATATTAATATTCATATTTATATTCTCATATTCATATTCATATTCATATTCATATTCATATTCATATTCATATTCATATTCATATTCATATACTCCCATATTCATATTTTCATATTAATATTCTCATGTTCATATTCACATATTCATATTCGTTTTCTCATATTTATATTCTCATATTAATATTCATGTTTATATTCTTATAGTCATATTCTCTTATTTATATTCATATTCATATTTTCATATTCATATTCTCATGTTCATATTCACATATTCATATTCGTTTTCTCATATTCATATTCTTCTATTAATATTCATATTCATATTCTTATATTCATATTCTCATATTCATATTATCTTATTTATATTCATATTCATATTTTCATATTAATATTCTCATGTTCATATTCACATATTCATATTCGTTTTCTCATATTTATATTCTCATATTAATATTCATATTTATATTCTTATATTCATATTCTCATATTCATATTCTCTTATTTATATTCATATTCATATTTTCATATTAATAATCTCATGTTCATATTCACATATTCATATTCGTTTTCTCATATTCATATTTTCATATTAATATTCATATTCTCATATTCATATTCTCTTATTAATATTCATATTCATAATCATATTCATATTTTCATATTCATATTTTCATATTCACATTTTCATATTCGTATTCATATTTTCATATTCACATTCATATTCTTATTGAATATTCATATTCATATTCATATTCATAATCATATTCATATTCATATTCATATTCATATTCATATTCATATTCATATTCATATATATTCATATTCATATTCATATTCATATTCATATTCATATTCATATTCATATTCATATTCATATTCATATTCATATTCATATTCCTATTCATATTCATATTCATATTCATATTCATATTCATATTCATATTCCTATTCATATTCATATTCATATTCATATTCATATTCATATTCATATTCATATTCATATTCCTATTCATATTCATATTCATATTCATATTCATATTCATATTCACATGCATATTCATATTCATATTCATATTCATATTCATATTCATATTCATATTCATATTCATATTCATATTCATATTCATATTCATATTCATATTCATATTCATATCCATATTCATATCTTCATATTCATATTCATATTCATATTCATATTCATATTCATATTCATATTCATATTCATATTCATATTCATATTCATATTCATATCATATTCATATTCATATTCATATTCATATTCATATTCATATTCATATTCATATTCATATTCATATTCATATTCATATTCATATTCATATTCATATTACTATTCATATTCATATTAATATTCCTGTTCATATTCATATTCATATTCATATTCATATTCATATTCATATTCATATTCATATTCATATTCATATTCATATTCATATTCATATTCATATTCATATTCAAATTTTCATATTCAAATTTTCATATTCAAATTTTCATATTCATATTCATATTCATATTCATATGAATATGAATATGAATATGAATATGAATATGAATATGAATATGAATATGAATATGAATATGAATATGAATATGAATATGAATATGAATATGAAAATTTGAATATGAAAATTTGAATATGAAAATTTGAATATGAATATGAATATGAATATGAATATGAATATGAATATGAATATGAATATGAATATGAATATGAATATGAATATGAATATGAATATGAATATGAACAGGAATATGAATATGAATGAATATGAATATGAATATGAATATGAATATGAATATGAATATGAATATGAATATGAATATGAATATGAATATAGAATATGAATATAAGAATATGAATATGAATATTAATAGAAGAATATGAATATGAGAAAACGAATATGAATATGTGAATATGAACATGAGAATATGAATATGAAAATATGAATATGAATATAAATAAGAGAATATGACTATAAGAATATAAACATGAATATTAATATGAGAATATAAATATGAGAAAACGAATATGAATATGTGAATATGAACATGAGAATATTAATATGAAAATATGAATATGAATATAAATAAGATAATATGAATATGAGAATATGAATATAAGAATATAAATATGAATATTAATATGAGAATATAAATATGAGAAAACGAATATGAATATGTGAATATGAACATGAGAATATGAATATGAAAATATGAATATGAAAATATGAATATGAGAATATGAATATGATAATATGAATATGAATATTAATAAGAGAATATGAATATGAGAATATGAATATTAATATGAAAATATGAATATGAGAAAACGAATATGAATATGTGAATATGAACATGAGATTATTAATATGAAAATATGAATATGAATATAAATAAGAGAATATGAATATGAGAATATGAATATAAGAATATAAATATGAATATTAATATGAGAATATAAATATGAGAAAACGAATATGAATATGTGAATATGAACATGAGAATATTAATATGAAAATATGAATATGAATATAAATAAGATAATATGAATATGAGAATATGAATATAAGAATATGAATATGAATATTAATAGAAGAATATGAATATGAGAAAACGAATATGAATATGTGAATATGAACATGAGAATATGAATATGAAAATATGAATATGAATATAAATAAGAGAATATGACTATAAGAATATAAACATGAATATTAATATGAGAATATAAATATGAGAAAACGAATATGAATATGTGAATATGAACATGAGAATATTAATATGAAAATATGAATATGAATATAAATAAGATAATATGAATATGAGAATATGAATATAAGAATATAAATATGAATATTAATATGAGAATATAAATATGAGAAAACGAATATGAATATGTGAATATGAACATGAGAATATGAATATGAAAATATGAATATGAAAATATGAATATGAGAATATGAATATGATAATATGAATATGAATATTAATAAGAGAATATGAATATGAGAATATGAATATTAATATGAAAATATGAATATGAGAAAACGAATATGAATATGTGAATATGAACATGAGATTATTAATATGAAAATATGAATATGAATATAAATAAGAGAATATGAATATGAGAATATGAATATAAGAATATAAATATGAATATTAATATGAGAATATAAATATGAGAAAACGAATATGAATATGTGAATATGAACATGAGAATATTAATATGAAAATATGAATATGAATATAAATAAGATAATATGAATATGAGAATATGAATATAAGAATATGAATATGAATATTAATAGAAGAATATGAATATGAGAAAACGAATATGAATATGTGAATATGAACATGAGAATATGAATATGAAAATATGAATATGAATATAAATAAGAGAATATGACTATAAGAATATAAACATGAATATTAATATGAGAATATAAATATGAGAAAACGAATATGAATATGTGAATATGAACATGAGAATATTAATATGAAAATATGAATATGGGAGTATATGAATATGAATATGAATATGAATATGAATATGAATATGAATATGAATATGAATATGAATATGAATATGAATATGAATATGAATATGAATATGAATATGAATATGAATATGAATATGAATATGAATATGAATATGAATATGAATATGAATATGAATATGAATATGAATATGAATATGAATATGAATATGAATATGAATATGAATATGAATATGAATATGAATATGAATATGAATATGAATATGAATATGAATATGAATATGAATATGAATATGAATATGAATATGAATATGAATATGAATATGAATATGAATATGAATATGATATGAATATGAATATGAATATGAATATGAATATGAATATGAATATGAATATGAATATGAATATGAATATGAATATGAATATGAATATGAATATTGTTATGAATATGAATATGAATATGAATATGAATATGAATATGAATATGAATATGAATATGAATATGAATATGAATATGAATATGAATAATGAATATGAATATGAATAATGAATATGAATATGAATATGAATATGAATATGAATATGAATATGAATATGAATATGAATATGAATATGAATATGAATATGAATATGAATATGAATATGATTATTCAATAGGAATATGAATAAGAATATTCAATAAGAATATGAATGTGAATATGAAAATATGAATACGAATATGAAAATGTGAATATGAAAATATGAATATGAAAATATGAATATGATTATGATTATGTATATGAATAGAATATGAATATGAATATGAATATGAATATGAATATGAATATGAATATGAATATGAATATGAATATGAATATGAATATGAATATGAATATGAATATGAATATGAATATGAATATGAATATGAATATGAATATGAATATGAATATGAATATGAATATGAATATGAATATGAATATGAATATGAATATGAATATGAATATGAATATGAATATGAATATGAATATGAATATGAATATGAATATGAATATGAATATGAATATGAATATGAATATGAATATGAATATGAATATGAATATGAATATGAAAATGAATAAGAATATGAATATGAATATCAATAGGAATATGAATAAGAATATTCAATAAGAATATGAATGTGAATATGAAAATATGAATACGAATATGAAAATGTGAATATGAAAATATGAATATGAAAATATGAATATGATTATGATTATGTATATGAATATGAATATGAATAT
>NW_024033350.1:0-7975 GCF_002237135.1 Teleopsis dalmanni
TAGCACTAGCACTAGCACTAGCACTAGCACTAGCACTAGCACTAGCACTAGCAATAGCACTAGCACTAGCACTAGCACTAGCACTAGCACTAGCACTAGCACTAGCACTAGCACTAGCACTAGCACTAGCACTAGCACTAGCACTAGCACTAGCACTAGCAGTAGCACTAGCACTAGCACTAGCAGTAGCACTAGCATTCATATGTTAAATTTTTTAATAAAAATATAAGTATGTATAAAATTTTATTCTTCCTTAAAGATTAAGTTAAAGTTAAAGTTAATATTGAAGTTAATATTACAGGCAATAGTACTACATAATTAAGCATGTAAAATACAAACACGGATATGCTCAATAACAGTTTTAGTTTAATTTTCCTATTCTGTTCATATTAACTTCACTAGAGAAGAAGAAAAAAGAAACTTTTCTATTTTATTTTATTTAAATTGAAATGAAAAATAAAATAAAATAGCTTTGGAAATTGCTTTAGAGTATTTTCTATTTTCCATTTTCCTATATTTCCATTTTCCATATTATAATAAGTAAACGTAGTAAGTAGTACGTGAATAAGATAAAGAATATAGAATAAGAATTAAAATACTGGATAGATGTAGATTTTTTTGAACACTTTCTTTGCAACGACCATACCACGTTGAATACATCGGTTCTCGTCCGATCACCGAAATTAAGCAGCGTCGGGCGCGGTTAGTACTTAGATGGGGGACCGCTTGGGAACACCGCGTGTTGTTGGCTTCACAACACTTTTTTACTTTTTTCCTTTTTTTTGCGGTTTTAATTTTTTTTTATTTTATTTTGTTACTAATACTATTTTTCTTTATATCACATATCTATTATTTATTTATATAAAATGCAATTATTTAACTAATTTCTGCTGTATACGTGGTGTACTCGCATCATTTTTAATTTTGAATTTTGAATTTTGAAAATCGTAATCGTGTCGTATACGCTATGCACCGTAAGCACAAGTTTTGTTCAGTTCCATATAAAATGTACAATAGGCATGTATGCGAGTGCGAGTGCAAGTGTGAGTACGAGTGCCAGCGTGAATGAAAACCTTAAATGATAGAAAACTTTTCAAGTAAAAATACTAATTAAGAAGCTTTGCTTATATTCCTTGTCTTTATTGAATAAAATTTAATAAAACAACAATCTAATGATTGCGCCTATTTATTAGCACTAGCACTAGCACTAGCACTAGCACTAGCACTAGCACTAGCACTAGCAGTAGCACTAGCACTAGCACTAGCAGTAGCACTAGCATTCATATGTTAAATTTTTTAATAAAAATATAAGTATGTATAAAATTTTATTCTTCCTTAAAGATTAAGTTAAAGTTAAAGTTAATATTGAAGTTAATATTACAGGCAATAGTACTACATAATTAAGCATGTAAAATACAAACACGGATATGCTCAATAACAGTTTTAGTTTAATTTTCCTATTCTGTTCATATTAACTTCACTAGAGAAGAAGAAAAAAGAAAATTTTCTATTTTATTTTATTTAAATTGAAATGAAAAATAAAATAAAATAGCTTTGGAAATAGCTTTAGAGTATTTTCTATTTTCCATTTTCCATTTTCCATATTATATATAGTACGTAGTAACTAGTACGTATAAGAATAAGAATAAGAATAAGAATAAGAATAAGAATAAGATTAAAATACTGGTAGATGTAGATTTTTTGAAACGCTTTCTTTGCCAACGACCATACCACGTTGAATACATCGGTTCTCGTCCGATCACCGAAATTAAGCAGCGTCGGGCGCGGTTAGTACTTAGATGGGGGACCGCTTGGGAACACCGCGTGTTGTTGGCTCCACAACACTTTTTTCCTTTTTTTTGCGGTTTTAATTTTTTTTTATTTTATTTTGTTACTAATAATATTTTTCTTTATATCACATATCTATTATTTATTTATATAAAATGCAATTATTTAACTAATTTCTGCTGTATACGTATATTCGCATCATTTTTAATTTTGAAATTGTAATCGTGTCGTATACGAAATGCACGTAAGCTCAAGATTTGTTCAGTTCCATATAAAATGTACAATAGGCATGCATGCGAGTGCGAGTGCAAGTGTGAGTACGAGTGCCAGCGTGAATGAAAACCTTAAATGATAGAAAACTTTTCAAGTAAAATTACTAATTAAGAAGCTTTGCTTATATTCCTTGTCCTTATTGAATAAAATTTAATAAAACAACAATCTATTGATTGCGCCTATTTATTAGCACTAGCACTAGCACTAGCACTAGCACTAGCACTAGCACTAGCACTAGCACTAGCACTAGCACTAGCAATAGCACTAGCACTAGCACTAGCACTAGCACTAGCACTAGCACTAGCACTAGCACTAGCACTAGCACTAGCACTAGCACTAGCACTAGCAGTAGCACTAGCACTAGCACTAGCAGTAGCACTAGCATTCATATGTTAAATTTTTTAATAAAAATATAAGTATGTATAAAATTTTATTCTTCCTTAAAGATTAAGTTAAAGTTAAAGTTAATATTGAAGTTAATATTACAGGCAATAGTACTACATAATTAAGCATGTAAAATACAAACACGGATATGTTCAATAACAGTTTTAGTTTAATTTTCCTATTCTGTTAATATTAACTTCACTAGAGAAGAAGAAAAAAGAAACTTTTCTATTTTATTTTATTTAAATTGAAATGAAAAATAAAATAAAATAGCTTTGGAAATAGTTTTAGAGTATTTTCTATTTTCTATTTTCTATTTTCCATTTTCCATATTATATATAGTACGTAGTACGTAGTACGTATAAGAATAAGAATAAGAATAAGATTAAAATACTGGTAGATGTAGATTTTTTGAAACACTTTCTTTGCCAACGACCATACCACGTTGAATACATCGGTTCTCGTCCGATCACCGAAATTAAGCAGCGTCGGGCGCGGTTAGTACTTAGATGGGGGACCGCTTGGGAACACCGCGTGTTGTTGGCTCCACAACACTTTTTTACTTTTTTCCTTTTTTTCCGGTTTTAATTTTTTTTTATTTTATTTTGTTATTAATAATATTTTTCTTTATATCACATATCTATTATTTATTTATATAAAATGCAATTATTTAACTAATTTCTGCTGTATACGTATACTCGCATCATTTTTAATTTTGAATTTTGAATTTTGAAAATCGTAATCGTGTCGTATACGCTATGCACGTAAGCACAAGTTTTGTTCAGTTCCATATAAAATGTACAATAGGCATGCATGCGAGTGCGAGTGCAAGTGTGAGTACGAGTGCCAGCGTGAATGAAAACCTTAAATGATAGAAAACTTTTCAAGTAAAATTACTAATTAAGAAGCTTTGCTTATATTCCTTGTCCTTATTGAATAAAATTTAATAAAACAACAATCTATTGATTGCGCCTATTTATTAGCACTAGCACTAGCACTAGAACTAGCACTAGCACTAGCATTCATATGTTAAATTTTTTAATAAAAATATAAGTATGTATAATAATTTTATTCTTCCTTAAAGATTAAGTTAAAGTTAAAGTTAATGTTACAGGCAATAGTACTACATAATTAAGCATGTAAAATACAAACACGGATATGTTCAATAACAGTTTTAGTTTAATTTTTCTATTCTGTTCATATTAACTTCACTAGAGAAGAAGAAAAAAGAAACTTTTCTATTTTATTTAAATTGAAATGAAAAATAAAATAAAATAGCTTTGGAAATAGCTTTAGAGTATTTTCTATTTTCCATTTTCCATTTTCCATATTATATATAGTACGTAGTAACTAGTACGTATAAGAATAAGAATAAGAATAAGAATAAGAATAAGATTAAAATACTGGTAGATGTAGATTTTTTGAAACGCTTTCTTTGCCAACGACCATACCACGTTGAATACATCGGTTCTCGTCCGATCACCGAAATTAAGCAGCGTCGGGCGCGGTTAGTACTTAGATGGGGGACCGCTTGGGAACACCGCGTGTTGTTGGCTCCACAACACTTTTTTACTTTTTTCCTTTTTTTTGCGGTTTTAATTTTTTTTTATTTTATTTTGTTACTAATAATATTTTTCTTTATATCACATATCTATTATTTATTTATATAAAATGCAATTATTTAACTAATTTCTGCTGTATACGTATATTCGCATCATTTTTAATTTTGAAATTGTAATCGTGTCGTATACGAAATGCACGTAAGCTCAAGTTTTGTTCAGTTCCATATAAAATGTACAATAGGCATGCATGCGAGTGCGAGTGCAAGTGTGAGTACGAGTGCCAGCGTGAATGAAAACCTTAAATGATAGAAAACTTTTCAAGTAAAATTACTAATTAAGAAGCTTTGCTTATATTCCTTGTCCTTATTGAATAAAATTTAATAAAACAACAATCTATTGATTGCGCCTATTTATTAGCACTAGCACTAGCACTAGCACTAGCACTAGCACTAGCACTAGCACTAGCACTAGCACTAGCAATAGCACTAGCACTAGCACTAGCACTAGCAGTAGCACTAGCACTAGCACTAGCAGTAGCACTAGCATTCATATGTTAAATTTTTTAATAAAAATATAAGTATGTATAAAATTTTATTCTTCCTTAAAGATTAAGTTAAAGTTAAAGTTAATATTGAAGTTAATATTACAGGCAATAGTACTACATAATTAAGCATGTAAAATACAAACACGGATATGCTCAATAACAGTTTTAGTTTAATTTTCCTATTCTGTTCATATTAACTTCACTAGAGAAGAAGAAAAAAGAAACTTTTCTATTTTATTTTATTTAAATTGAAATGAAAAATAAAATAAAATAGCTTTGGAAATTGCTTTAGAGTATTTTCTATTTTCCATTTTCTATTTCCATTCATATTATTATATAGTACGTTAGTACGTAGTCGTATAAGAATAAGAATAGATAAGAAAAGTAAAATACTGGTAGATGTAGATTGAAACACTTTCTTACCAACGATCATACCACGTTGAATACATCGGTTTTCGTCCGCTCACTGAAATTAAGCAGCGTCGGGCGCGGTTAGTACTTAGATGGGGGACCGCTTGGGAACACCGCGTGTTGTTGGCTTCACAACACTTTTTTACTTTTTTACTTTTTTCCTTTTTTTTCCGGTTTTAATTTTTTTTATATTATTTTGTAAATAATAATATTTTTTTTTATACACCTATCTATTATTTATTTATGTAAAACGCAATTATTTAACTAATTTCTGCTGTATACGTGTACTCGCATCATTTTTAATTTTGAATTTTGAATTTTGAATTTTGAAAATCGTAATCGTGTCGTATACGCAATGCACCGTAAGCACAAGTTTTGTTCAGTTCCATATAAAATGTACAATAGGCATGTATGCGAGTGTGAGTGCGAGTGCAAGTGTGAGTACGAGTGCCAGCGTAAATGAAAACCTTAAATGTTAGAAAACTTTTCAAGTAAAATTACTATTTAAGAAGCTTTGCTTATATTCCTTGTCTTCATTGTATAAAATTTAATAAAACAACAATCTATTGATTGCGCCTATTTATTAGCACTAGCACCAGCACTAGCACTAGCACTAGCAGTAGCACTAGCATTCATATGTTAAATTTTTTAATAAAAATATAAGTATATATAATAATTTTATTCTTCCTTAAAGATAAAATTAAAGTTAAAGTTAATATTGAAGTTAATATTACAGGCAATAGTACTACATAATTAAGCATGTAAAATACAAACACGGATATGTTCAATAACAGTTTTAGTTTAATTTTTCTATTCTGTTCATATTAACTTCACTAGAGAAGAAGAAAAAAGAAACTTTTCTATTTTATTTTATTTAAATTGAAATGAAAAATAAAATAAAATAGCTTTGGAAATAGCTTTAGAGTATTTTCTATTTTCCATTTTCCATTTTCCATATAATATATAGTACGTAGTAAGTAGTACGTATAAGAATAAGAATAAGAATAAGAATAAGAATAAGAATAAGAATATTTTGAAACACTTTCTTTGCCAACGACCATACCACGTTGAATACATCGGTTCTCGTTCGATCACCGAAATTAAGCAGCGTCGGGCGCGGTTAGTACTTAGATGGGGGACCGCTTGGGAACACCGCGTGTTGTTGGCTCCACAACACTTTTTTACTTTTTTCCTTTTTTTCCGGTTTTAATTTTTTTTTATTTTATTTTGTTATTAATAATATTTTTCTTTATATCACATATCTATTATTTATTTATATAAAATGCAATTATTTAACTAATTTCTGCTGTATACGTATACTCGCATCATTTTTAATTTTGAATTTTGAATTTTGAAAATCGTAATCGTGTCGTATACGCAATGCACCGTAAGCACAAGTTTTGTTTCAGTTCCATATAAAATGTACAATAGGCATGCATGCGAGTGCGAGTGCAAGTGTGAGTACGAGTGCCAGCGTGAATGAAAACCTTAAATGATAGAAAACTTTTCAAGTAAAATTACTAATTAAGAAGCTTTGCTTATATTCCTTGTCCTTATTGAATAAAATTTAATAAAACAACAATCTATTGATTGCGCCTATTTATTAGCACTAGCACTAGCACTAGCACTAGCACTAGCACTAGCACTAGCATTCATATGTTAAATTTTTTAATAAAAATATAAGTATGTATAATAATTTTATTCTTCCTTAAAGATAAAGTTAAAGTTAATATTTAAGTTAATATTACAGGCAATAGTACTACATAATTAAGCATGTAAAATACAAACACGGATATGTTCAATAACAGTTTTAGTTTAATTTTTCTATTCTGGTTCATATACTTCACTAGAGAAGAAGAAAAAAGAAACTTTCTATTTTATTTAGCTTTGGGAAATTGCTTTAGTTATTTTTCTATTCCATTTTTCATTATATATAGTACGTAGTAAGTAGTACGTATAAGAATAAGAATAAGAATAAGATTAAAATACTGGTAGATGTAGATTTTTTGAAACACTTTCTTCGCCAGCGACCATACCACGTTGAATACATCGGTTCTCGTCCGATCACCGAAATTAAGCAGCGTCGGGCGCGGTTAGTACTTAGATGGGGACCGCTTGGGAACACCGCGTGTTGTTGGCATCACAACACTTTTTTACTTTTTTCCTTTTTTTTGCGGTTTTAATTTTTTTTTATTTTATTTTGTTACTAATAATATTTTTCTTTATATCACATATCTATTATTTATTTATATAAAATGCAATTATTTAACTAATTTCTGCTGTATACGTATATTCGCATCATTTTTAATTTTGAAATTGTAATCGTGTCGTATACGCAATGCACCGTAAGCACAAGTTTTGTTCAGTTCCATATAAAATGTACAATAGGCATGCATGCGAGTGCGAGTCCAAGTGTGAGTACGAGTGCCAGCGTGAATGAAAACCTTAAATGATAGAAAACTTTTCAAGTAAAATTACTAATTAAGAAGCTTTGCTTATATTCCTTGTCTTTATTGAATAAAATTTAATAAAACAACAATCTATTGATTGCGCCTATTTATTAGCACTAGCACTAGCACTAGCACTAGCACTAGCACTAGCATTCATATGTTAAATTTTTTAATAAAAATATAAGTATATATAATAATTTTATTCTTCCTTAAAGATAAAATTAAAGTTAAAGTTAATATTGAAGTTAATATTACAGGCAATACATAATTAAGCATGTAAAATACAAACACGGATATGTTCAATAACAGTTTTAGTTTAATTTTCCTATTCTGTTCATATTAACTTCACTAGAGAAGAAGAAAAAAGAAACTTTTCTATTTTATTTTAGCTTTGGAAATTGCTTTAGAGTATTTTCTATTTTCCATTTTTCATATAATATATAGTACGTAGTAAGTAGTACGTATAAGAATAAGAATAAGAATAAGATTAAAATACTGGTAGATGTAGATTTTTTGAAACACTTTCTTTGCCAACGACCATACCACGTTGAATACATCGTTTC
>NW_024033351.1:0-7973 GCF_002237135.1 Teleopsis dalmanni
GTACTTTGCTTGAGTAACTGCATTTCCTTATGTGTTAGAACACTTTTTTGTGTGGGAAATTCTGCTTGTGATAAAAAGTAATCGTAAGAAAAGTAATCAATCACTTATTGTGAACAAAAAAATGCATTAAATAACATTAGGTATGAGTATAATTATAAAAAATTTACACTAAAATAATTTAATTTTAAAAATTAAGTAATTTTAGTAAAAAATAAAAGTGAGTCTTAGACAAAAATTGAAATATGACAATTTTTTGCTATAGAAATATAGGAAATGGGCTCGTATTTCTATAGTGGTCAGGTCAAGAATTTTCATGTCCTTTATGTTCCAAATGAAGAACCTCTAATTAAGTACATAGAAATAAATCAAAAACATTTAAGATAATATTGGTCTTAACAGGACACTGGACTAACGGGAGGGCATTAAGCCAAGCACTGTATACTCTGTAGAATCTTTAACCGTATTGGTTTTAACGGTCCTTGAAGCGAAGACACCGTAGCACCTGTTATGCCTTTGTTCAGATTTGTCCAAAAGCATCTTAAGTTTTTAGATAATGCCTCCACTTCCCGCCCAAAATAAAACAATACAATATATAATACATTTGGCAATATGTTCAACATTGGTATTGGCTATATAGACACATTTATCAATGCATCTGGCTAGTTTTAAAATGAGTTCTAATTTCTACCCACAATTACGAGGAATGTGGATTCAAATTGCCTTTCTTAGTTGAGGACAATTCGATCCTTTTTCCACATCATCTACCTGCCTAAGGAATAAAAAGCATTTTTATACTATTATAGTGATCTTGCATATTCATTATTAATAAATGATAGTTATAGTCTTTTCAGAACATATACTAATAATAAAAATTATAGATTAATCTATAATTTAGATATAAGATTATATATTAATACAGAATTTCGAATGTACGAGTGCGGTTATAATTAGTTGAAGCTATTCCGATTTCCCAGGCTCGCCGATAAAACAATGAATTATAGTAGAGGCAATTATATTGAGCAATTCTTTTCCCTACGATTGGTTGTATATACTATTATTATTGTGATTTTTTTGATATAAGTTTTTGAATCATATGTCTAATTACTGGCTTGAGGATATTCCATATATTCATTATAAGAGATATTAAGAAAAGTACGTTGGTTTAATTGTCCATACTTATTTTTTAAAACTGCAAGTTTCGCGAAATTGAACCCTGTTAATTTAGACCCCGTGTTAACACACAAACTAAATTCAATTCACGTTAATTTCATTGTTCATTACTACTATATGTTATGATCATTACTATGTTATTAATAAGAACTGACGCATAAACCACAGCTATATAAATTCACTTTATCATTATAAATGATTGGTTTTTCAAACTATTGTTTGTAGATAGGATTTTTGCATAATTAAGTAATGGAATAGTTTAGTTGTTATTGTAGTTAAGAGGAAGTTAAGGTTATAATATTTTAACGGTATGACTATCAGATTTATAAATTAAATCAAATGGCGTTGTAGTACGTAATACACAATATCTAATTCATATATTCACAAATCGTACTGTATTAAGTAAACATAGAAAAATAAAAAATCAAATTAAGACTATATGCAATTGGATCAGAACAAATACTTGTTTTCGTTATAGAAAGAGAAACTGTTTTATAGTTCTATTGCTAGCTGAAGATGCTAATAGTTTGAAACCTTTAGGATACATATATCCTTAAAGGGTTCGGGTAATTAATGAATTTAATAACTATTAAAAGTTATTAGCTACAAGGTATTTACAAACTAGAATCTATATATAGTTAGTTATTAATTGCATATACTTATATTTTATATTTAAAGTGAAAATATAATTATATACTTTAACTGTGTAGGTAGTCCTTAATCACATTTAAGTCAGCTATTTCGGTTTAGTACTTAGTTATTAATTTTTGTATCCGTCATCAGTACTTAAGGCCAAAAAAAATTTAATTTATATTCTTTACGAGGCAAATATAACTGTTTACTTTAACTGGTGATATTAAAAATAATCAAAAAATATATTGAAATAAAAAGTTTTTTTAAATCCTTTCTTATCTCACAACACTAAAGAAATCATATCATTAACAATGATTTATTAGATGTGTAAAAATTGACACGTCAATTTATTAAATAATTTTCCTGGTTACGTCAAAATCCAAACTCTCACCACTAGTTGTCAGACAATTTCCTTAATGTTAACAAAAGTACCAGAGTAAAATATCAAAAGGGATAACAAAAGTGAAGTCAAAAATAGCAAAAAGGAAGGCTTTCAACATTCCCTAATACGAACACCAATTACTAAATGCTAAACTTAACATTGTCAACTCGCTGTTGTGTCATAGTGTGACTTAAGACGGCTTTGGGGTACCATGGTAGTGGAGCAGCAATTGTATGAAGATGGAAAGCGACTTGCAAACTGTACCAAAAGATATGCAGCACAACTTTTTCGTGCTTCCAAGCACACAGAACCGGAACACTGCGCAGCATAGCACAGCACAGCACACTTCTACGCCGCCACGACTGGCACAAAAGAACGATAGCGCTGCAATGCGAACCAGCAAACGAAGTGTAGTGAAAAGTGTTCCAGACAGCAGTAGAAAGGGAAATCGTTTGAGACTAGAACTAGAGTGAGTCTATGTGCTTTCGACTAAAACGAGCAAAATATAGAAACAGAAAGAGGAGTGGAGCGGAGTGGAGTAGAGAAGTTGAGTTGGAATTTGAAGTTGAAGGCAACACTAAGCATCTAGAATTGGAGTATGGGCTTTGCTATTAGAAAAAAACAAACTGTGACAGTGTCTGTAGTGTTAGAATATTCTAGTACACTCTTCAAACGGATTGTAAAAGAAAATTATTCGGAAGTAGAAAAGGAAATTCAACATGGCATGGGTTCCTTTGTTATAACCAAATGCCTTACAGTAAGATGTGCTGTTGAGTGCATTACAAACAACAGCACAACTGAAATGGAAATGCGCAGTAGGCGAATTTGTGGTACTTTCGAAGTGTTTCAGTAAAACCTCTACAATTTTCCGGATAAGTTTGTAATTCTGTCTACCCCATATAGCGGTAGGAGAATATGTGTTTGTGGTATGTGAACTCTAACTTGCACAATAAGTGATAGTATCGGCAATATTTTTAATTTGTCTGGCATAAATTATATTCCACTGTGATGTTTTTATATCCAATTCTCTCTGTATATAGATTAGTATGAGGAAATTATCTGAATATGAACATTTATAATTCTTTTAAACACATTAAGGTATATCGTTTTAGTAATATTAAATGAGAAGTAAGGACAATTTTGCTGTTACAATTCACTACTATAAAAACCTCTCTATTGAAAACAATAGTTTATATTAAGAAGTTAGTTTCTTTCGTCAATACATAATTTAAAAATAAATCTAATTAACAATTATCACAACTTTAACAATTAATACACTTTTAAATGAACTGAATTATAATTTGCAATCTCTTTATTTATATTGGTAGGAATAATAAAGAGACATTGTTTACTATGAACACATAACAAATACTCTATGTAACCATTTCCGATTTTTGTGAAACCTGCGATTATAATACTTACCAATATTTTATTCTGCAACCTAAAGACTTATGTCAATTGTTTATGTAGTGATAGCATATAATCTATACAAATTTATAAACTTCAAATTTAAAATGTTGAGAAAATTCTGTATTGTATCATAATGGGTCTTAAAAAAGGAAAAGGAAAAGACTTCCACTATAAACGATGTAACAATGAGCCAGAAATAGCATAATTGTATAGACAATAGTCGACAGACTGAAGTTGTTTAACCTAACCTAATTTATTTTCTTTCTTACTTTCACGAAAATTGTGGAATCTAGATTGGATTAATTTACTTAGATCTAATCTCTATCATGTAAAGACACGTTCACTAACATAAAGAATAATTTAGGGCGAAACTGCAGAAAATATTATTATTAAACCAAATAATAAAATAATTAAATATGTTTAAAAATAAATAAAAATTAAAACCTTTTACAGAGATCTTTATTAACTAATGCAGTAATTTATTAACTTTTTTTAACTTTAAGTTAGGAAATTAGAGAATTCATATAACTAAATTATTATGATTAATAAATAGTAATAAAAATATACAACTTCACACAAATCAAGCATTAGTTAGAAAACGTAAAAAAAAAAAATGGAGTAATAAAAATGGAAAATTGGCGAACAACGTATCGAACATCTGGAAATTACGAGAATAAAATACGCTATCCTCCAGAATATCACAATAAACGAATGGAAATTAAAGAAGTTCGATAAAGGAGGCATATGAAAAGGAAATACCAGAACAATGTGCAAGTCATCTAGAAACGACCAAAGTTTAGCCAATATTTGGCAGAGGAAACGAAGCATCACAATAATGTTGACTCCATATTGAAGTAAGTTGTGTTAATGCGCCGAAATCCAAAGTACTGAACTGAATAAAATTTATTTAATTAAAATAAATACCTAATTTAATATAATAAACATAAATTTTTTTTATTTTTTCTTTTAAATAAAATTCGGAAAGTTTGGCAAAACATAACACAATATACGAGGGTGGTTTGATAAGTCAGTGACTTTTTGAATTTCCCGCGCAGTTACTCCAAATGCAACAGTGCGTCAGCTGTAACCAGTGGGCAACTTTTTAATTTTGAGCAAGTTACGTCGTTCAGTTGGTGTTTGATAGCCGTTCAAAGCAGACAACCTCATGAATTTTCACGAAAATGGAAAAAAGTGAAGTTCGTGTGCTGATTAAGCATTCGTGGCCAAAATCCACGAATTGGGATATGAATTGCTACCCCATCCAACATATTCTCCAGATTTAGCCCCCTGTGACTATTTTCTGTTTCCAAACCTAAGGAAAAGGCTGGGCGGTAAGAGATTTGAGTCGAATGGAGAAGTCATTACAGAAACAAACGCGTATTTTGAGAGTTTTGAGAAAACCTATTATTTGGAGGGCATAAGAAAATTAGAAAAACGCTGGACTAAATGTATAGAGCTTAAAGGTGATTATGTAGAAAAATAAAATGTTTATTCGCTGAAAAAAATTAGTTTTATTCAAAAAGTCACAGACTTATCAAACCGCCCTCGTAATTGTCTTATTGATAAATATTTATCAAGTTATGTTTGAGTACTAATATATCTGTAATTTAAGTAATTTTTGTTACATACTTCTATGTACAATTTCTCACTACTCTCATTGGCTCAAAACTAGGATCTCCAGATTATCCGATAATTTAGCTGAATATTTTTTGACAGTAGCTGTCACTACTGTTGTGAGAGTATCCAATTACACTATATGCTTCAGCTTGTATGATTCAATGTCTCTTGCATGTCTATAATACGGTTAAGTACACATCTCGTGTTTTTAAGTTCTCTTTGTTTAAGGTATGTTCCCTTTGTGTAATTGTGTTCTTTTCACATTTCCATCCCCCGTCAGCTCCCCGTTCTGCAATCAATAGTCCACAATTGTTCCGATGGTGGTCGCTGGAGGTCACTATTCCCGCTAAAGGGTAGCACATAGTTTAGCTACATGACTTTTACTATCTGTCCTGTTTTTTTTATTAAAGAATAAATTAGATCGTTGTATGAGTAAAGAGTCTATTAATATCAATGTGATTAAATTATGAATTTCAGGCACAATTAGTTTCTTGTTCATGAGATAATGAAAAGTATCTTAACTTAATGGAGATAAGTTTTTGCTATTTGTGCTTTGCGTTTTATAAAGAATACTTTAGGAAGTCATAGATCAGCATATGGATATCAGTTTAGTTTAATTGTGAGCTGTAGGCATACGTATGATTTCCTGGATGGTGCGTTTAGACAATTGATGAAGACATCTGTGCTACGAAACTTTGTTTTTAACCCTGTGAGTTGGTGTAACGTGATTCTTGACATATTGGACTTTTAACTTATAATCTTTTTATATGAATAATATCAAGAGCACAAATTTTTAGGATAAGCTGGGTATTTTGTAGCAAAGCGTACATTGGACGTCAAATTTCGGCGTCCCGGAAATCGTTAACGTGCCGCTATTTATATCGTTTGCTGTTGTATAGTTTTCGATCTATATCACTTAATTTCTATTTACTGTAATGTAATGTAATGTTCTTTGTCAATAGGATTTTTTTGTTGTCTATATGTCTTAGACAATTTTCACCCAACAAACTAATTGTCTTTGTTGATTGGTTGTTTTTGTTATCAATTGATTTAAATGGATTTTCCATCAAAAACTTCTGGTGAAAAGTTTTTACCAACAATATAATTATTAGAAATTATCAAAGCAACTTTTTTATAATATTCTATTAGGTTGGGTTGAGAGAATGGCTACTAAAACACCTGTCTGGACTTCCACTTGGAAATAGCTATTATCCAATATGGTTCGGTTATTGTCCTTCAAAATAAACTATTAAATATTGAAATAAATTATTTTATAAGACTTATTAAGTAATTTTATTGTATTTAATGACATATGTTTTTATGTTTTTTTTTTAATAATTTTCGCATAGCGAAAAAACTGGGCATGACTGTCTGGCACAACCACAAGGAAAATTATCATTTAACACCAATATTTTGCACAGATGCACACTACACTGCAATTACACAGAAACGCACATGAGAACACACAACACTGGATTTTACAAAAATGAAGTCAAAAACAAAAACGGGAGTGAACTGCAAACGGAAATAAAGCGAAATTCAAGCGAAAGTCTAGAACACAAAGACGAAATTTCACGAAATTTCAGAAAATTGAAGTTGCAAAAGCGAAAATGGAAAACACGTTGGAGTTTTTGCAGAAACACAAACAAAGCGGGCTGTGCCACCACCGCAGCGCTGCACCGGGAAGTTGGAGTTGAATAGCAACTCCTGTCTGGAAAATGCCAAATGGCAACTGATACCACAACGGTGATAGCGCCGGACGAAACTCCATGAATTTGTGCAGCGAAATGCACACAAATTTTGTCAAATGGGGAAGCAGAACCCAGCACTGAATATCAAGCAAGGCAGGAATTTGTGTGCTTTATTCACGAATGGTTCGGGTGACACAGACATCGGAGGTGTGAGTCAATAGCGGTACTTAGGTATGTAGTGAACTATGCATAGCGCTTGCCTACATTACCAGGCGAGACCGATTTACCGCCAGCATTACATGATACGTTTAAGACCCTCAATGGAGTTTAGTGTGCGTACATTGTTCTCTCGTTCGTTCCTTTGTTGTTTTTGTTTTGGAATATTTTTTTTTTGTTGTGAAAATTGTAAAAGCACAAAAATGGGTGTGAATGGGTCAGTAAAATGTGCAAAAATTTTATTCCACAAATTAATTTTTTGCTTGTTTGCTGCTCTGCCGGGTTTGTTTGTTCTATAGAAGCTTACAGTGTATTGTTGGAAGCTACACTACACAAAATAAGTAGTATTTTTTTTTTGGGTTTTATGTTTTTAGGGTTGTGTTTGTTGCTGTTTTTTAATATTTGTTTATCTACCTCACACTTCGCCCCATTAATTTGCTGATGTCTGTCTCTTGGTCAGTATGCAATCATTTCGCTTTCGATATGTGACGCAGATACATTTTGCATTCGAAAGGTACGCAAACAAATAAAATCAAACTGTTTTTTTTTTGACATTTACCATTACCTAATAATTTCCAAATTTATTTCTGACTATGTCAATTAAAATTCCTTATGTCTAGTAATTTATGGTGTCACAAAAATATACAAACGAAATCCAATTAAGAAGAGATGGGGCATGGGTATACGACAATATGTTGGATATTACATGGATCATCCACACAATGAGTCAACAGTAGAATTATACTACTGAGATACTACTGAATTATACTACCTCAGTTTGTAAGATTATATTATTACGAAAATCTGAAAATTATGTATGTGAAGATAATACAATATTATGTATATAATATAAT
>NW_024033352.1:0-7972 GCF_002237135.1 Teleopsis dalmanni
GCTTGTTCGTACATTAGCATTCCGTACTTGTCCATCTTTGGCGGTGATGACATCAAGGATACGGCCCATTTTCCATTGACTTCTTGGCAGACTGGAGTCACATATTATTACCAACTGACCGGACTGTAGCGGCTTTACTTCCTTGTGCCATTTTGGACGCTTCAATAATTGCGGCAAATATTCATTTATCCAACGTTTCCAGAATCGATTTTTAAGGTTTTGTGCAATTCGGCATTGTTTGCGTAAGCAAATCTTCTTTTCGTCTTCACATGGCGTTTGAGTGGAATTTAAACATCCCAGTAGAAAATGATTAGGAGTAATCGGTTCCGGACTCTCGGCTGTAAGAGGTATGTCCGTTAACGGTCGACTATTAATTATATTTTCTGCTTCTATTAGTACGCTGCAAAAGGTATCAAGACGAGGTGCTTCCTCCTTTAACACTCGATGTAATATTCGTTTTGTACATTGGACAAGACGTTCCCAACATCCACCGGCTGATGGATTAGCAGGACTGTTGAAAATCCATTCCACACCAGTTTTACCAGTTTCTTGTTGTATAGCGTCAAAATCTAACAATCTCTCCTGTTTTTTAAGTTTTGACTGTGCTCCTATGAAATTTGTTCCATTGTCGCTTCTGATGCGAACAGGCACTCCACGACGGTTAACAAAATTCTTCAGGCAAAGTAGAAAGGCATCTGTTGATAAATCAGTAGAAATTTCGAGATGTATGGCACGTGTAGTAAGGCATGTAAATAGCGCAATCCATCTCTTCTCACGGCGTCGTCCAATTGTTACAAAGAATGGACCACAATAATCTGTTCCAGTATATGTGAATGGTCGGACATATGGCGTAAGGCGATCAGGTGGTAACTGACCCATCAATGGCACTGCTGGCGTAGATTTGTCACGTATGCATACCGGGCAATTTCTTTTAACTGTATTTAGCAAGGAATGACAGTTTGGTATCCAAAACCGTTGACGCATTTCGTTTATAGTTAACTTACTGTTTTGATGATGATTCTTTCTATGGTAATGATCCATGACTAGTAAGGCGATATTGTGATTGTGTGGTAAGATTATTGGATGGCGTGCGGAATCGGGCAAACAATAGGCGGCATCAATTCTTCCGTTAATACGTAATACTCCTTGATCATCTAATTTTGGTGTTAATTGAATCAGTTGACTGGACTTAGGCAATTCTTTCTGGTTTTGTAGAGCATTAATTTCTATCTTGTAAAGTTCATATTGAACTTGACGACATATATAATTTTCAGCGGCTATAAGCTCTTTTGGTATTAACTCTCCCTTATATCGCTGTTTCAGTTTTAAATTGTTGACGAATCGTAGAATCCAAGCTATTACACGAACTAGTTTTGTGAATGTTGAATACCGTTTCATATCAATGAGTGATCTATTATTAGCTATTAACAGACATTTCTTTGTGCATTCTTCTACTGCGCTGTGTAGTGAATACATTTGCGTTGGTTCTTTAGGCCATTCGCTTTCGTTTGCGAACAAAAAGGCAGGACCCTTTATCCATCGTGAATCGTTTTCGAGCATTTGCGATGGTTTAATTTTTGTGGCCTCGTCGGCTATATTGACTGCTGATGGTACCCAACGCCACTGTTTTGGTAGGGTACTGCTGAAGAGCTCTGCTATACGATTGGCGACAAACTGTTTATAATCACGTTTTGTTGAACGTATCCAAAGTAAAACGGTTTTTGAATCACTCCAAAATGTGGTGCTACTCACCTTTCGATCAAGGCATTTCTCCACTGCAATTTTAAGACGGCTACCCAACACTGCGGCTTGTAATTCTAAACGTGGCACGGTTGTTTCTTTCTTCGGTGCACATCTGGACTTGGCTGCTACAAAGGCGACATCAATATTGTTACCTTGTTTCATACGTAGATATGCTACTGCGGCATATGCAGTATCACTGGCGTCCACAAAAACATGGAATTGTAGTTCTTGTGCGGTTGAATATAATGGCGAAAAACATCGCAGTACAACTATATGACTGACTTTCTGAAATCCTGACCACCATTTACTCCATTGTGTGGCAAGTTGGTGAGGTAAAACATCGTCCCACTCAATTTGCAGCTTCCATGTAGCCTGGAGTAATATTTTAACGTCGATCGTAACATTAGCCAACAAACCAAATGGATCATAAATAGCCATAGCTAATCCCAGTAATTCTCTCTTCGTCGGCGGACGTTTACCATCTAAAACAGCACGTGGGATCTTTGCAAACTTAAAGTGAAACTCTAGTACGTCATCCTTTGAATTCCAAAACATGCCTAAAATTTTATCGGTTTTAGGCTGATGCTCCATGTTAATAACATCGGATGGTGTGGCGGCATTGTTATTTAACTGATTCTGCAATTCTTTATGATTTGATACAAAATTTCTTAGATGAAAACCGGCGGCGGTGTTAATGGCGATTGCCTCCTTGACAACTAAATTGGCTTCTTCAACGTTATCGAAACTGATAACAAGATCATCAACATACGTATTATCTGTAATGGCCTTAACGCCCTTAGGCATAGTTGCTTCGAAACGAGTGGCGTTTATATTTTTAATATGTTCTGCACAGCAAGGTGAACAGGCTGCACCAAATATCATAGAAGTCATCGTATAAACTTGTATTTGATTCGACTGATAGCTGTGTCTCCATAAGAATCTCTGCGAATTTCTGTCAGATGCTCTTATTTTGATTTGCGAAAACATCTCTTGGATATCACCTGCGACAGCGATTCGACGTTGACGAAATTTATACATGATAGTCATCAAAGGTTGTGCACGTTCAGGTCCTTTAAGTAAAACAGAGTTTAAAGAGACAGCTGTCACGGCAGCTGCTGCATCGAATACAATGCGTAATTTTTGTGGCTTATTTGGATTAATTACTCCAAAATGCGGCAAATACCATGTAGAAGGACTGTTGCGTTCTGCCTCTTCTGGTGTTAGTAGTTGAACATAACCCTTGTTTATGTACTTGCACATTTCCTTTCTATAGTTGTCAGCATATCTTTCATCACTACGCATTTTTTGTTCGACATTTAACAATCTACGTTTGGCCATTTCATAACTAGGCGGTAAGTGGATGTTGTCTTCTTTCCACAATAATCCAACTTCATATCGTTCACCGATATTTTTTACAGTGTCTTCAAGAATTTTTCTAGCTCGACTATCCTCTGTAGATTCAAATAAGGTGCTAGTATTTTTTATGCCCAAACTATCTAGTTCAAAGTATTCTTTTACTAGTTGATGTAATTTTATGTCATATGTTTTACGCATATGTAAGACATTAATAATGGGATTGACATTATATTGTGTCGGTCCATAGGCAACCCAACCTAACTTGGTGGCAGCGGCAATAGGTTCACTAGAACCGGCATAAATTGTCTGTTTGGCTACGCTTAGCATGCTGTGGTCCAGACCAATTAATAAACAAGGCTTAATGTCTGCATAACTTTCAATTGGCAAATGAGATAGATGATTGTATCGACCTTTGTCGAAGGATTGTTTCGGCAAATCCAAATTTCTGGCAGTATACACGTTCTTTAATTGATACGTTGTACATTCATTTACACGTTTAACTTCTAAGTTTATGACACGAGATTCTTCGGTAGTCTCCTTTTGGTTGTACCATTGCAATGTAAGTGGCACAGCGAGACCATTGACTCCAAGTTGTTCGGCAACATCTTCCTCAAGCAGCGTTACAGACGAACCTTCATCAAACATTGCATAGACTGTTGTGGTTGTTCGAGGGCCGCTTACGACAACTGGTAGAATTTTGAATAAGCAAGTATTAAGGTTTTTATGACAATTAAGTAAATGCTCGCGTCTGTTCTGAGTAATTGACGTAGAGGCTACCTCAGTCGATGATGACGTAGAAGTAGACGTGACTGGTGGCATTGTTTTGATGGCTTTGGCAGCTGACTGATGAAGCAGTTGATGATGCATACGTCTGCATTCATCAATTCCACATTCACGTTTAGACCGGCATTCCATTAGGCTGTGACCTCGTTGGAGACAACTGAAACATAGACGACTCTCTTTGACAAATTCCCATCTACTGGGTATACTAAGCGACTTGAATTGGCGACATGAACTTAACTTGTGACCTTCAGTACATTTGGTGCAAAACATCTGTTGTTCATCATTTTGTTGACTATTAAGTTTTGATTTTGTGTTGTTGTGAAGTACACGACGTGTAACATTTTGATTAAAATTTCCTGCAACAGCTGGGGACTGGTAGGTGACGGAACGCACGTTCCCCGAAGACGGCTGACTATAACGTTGAAATATTGGTAGGACTGATGGCATCACACTTACGACCTTTACAAGGTCACTTAACCATTCCGCAAACATCTCGATATTGGGAAATTGAAGCATACTAGTGGCATACCGACTCCATTCAAATTGTTTTGATGGTGGTAATTTTAATATTAGTTGTTCCAATAACATCGGATTCGTCAGATGATGAGTGCAATTAGCTGCCTTGAAAAATGCAACTATATTGCGCACTTGATTGGAGAAATCAATTACGCCTTCAAGACGGCTTTCATAAATAATTGGAAACTGTTGTATTTTCTGCATTTGCGCTCGTATTAATACCTCAGGACGACCAAAATTAAATTCTAACTCTTGTAGTACTTGTGGCACATTATCAGGAAATATAAGCAATGATGACACAACGCGTTTAGCATTACCGTGCAAGGCCTTGTGCAGTCTTATTAAATTTTGACGATTATTATATTTAAACTCACCAGTAGTATCTCTGTAACTGGCTCTAAATAAAGGCCAATCCTCTGGATTACCATCAAAATTTGGCAATGGATATAATTTTGTAGCTGCATTGTCTACGAATGAAATCAGGTGTGGCGCTGCGGATTGATATGGTAACGATACATTAACCGGAGACTGCTGTGGATATTGTGAGGATTCTACATTGCCCATGACAAAGGATGTAGACTCCGACGGCGGCGGCATATTTGATTCAGCAAGATTAACTGGTAACGTATTGACGACAGCAAAATTTGTTTGGTTATGTTCGACAGCTGCGGCAGCGGCGACGGTGACGTTTTGTTGTACAGGCATTCTTAAGCTATGAGCGGCGGCGGTGCTCGTGCTAGACATTCTGATTTCATTTCTAATTTGTTGATTATCTCGACGTAATTCCTTAACGGTATCATTTAGGCTATTTATACTGGCAAATAAGGCGGCTAGTTGATTCTGCGAAATGCTGCAGTTTAACGAATCTTCTTGATTTTCTTTGGCGTCACTCATCTCTACTAGTGTATTGTCTAAAATGTCTGAGTTTAAGGCTACACTATTTTCTTTTTCCTTTTCATTCACTTTCTTTCGCGTCATCATTTTTAATTTTCTATGTACATGTACAAATAACGGGATACGAACAAATTAAACTTGTATACATACAATTCCGCGAAAAACCACACATTAAACTTATATACACGCACACGCATTAAACTTGTACACATACGAGTTACGCGTAGCAACAACTTTTTAAACTTGTTAGACAATAGGCAATAATTTTTGTTTTAATAAATAAAACTTCATATATTATAAATTTGTGTAATATTTATTTAGAATAGTTGATGTTGTGCCGATGTGGCAATGGTGTGTTGTGTACTGTATACTGTGTACTATGTACTATGCACTGTGTTATATACTATGGACTGTGTTCTGTGTTATATTATGTGTTAAAAAGTTGATGTTGCTACTGCGGCACAATGTAGACGACTGACTGGCTTGACATTTGTTACTTGACATTTGTTGAGCTGTCATCACGAATTTTGCTCTGCACGCAGGGTTGCATTTATAAATGTCATTCATGGCTTACTAACAATGCATAAGAGCAATGATACTAGAAGTAGCAATCAAGCAATAAATAAAAGTAAAAATAACAAAAGAGTGACACTAGTTTCAACTGCCAGGAAAATATCAGGATTTCCATGCTTTAGGAAGTTTAGGAAGACTTCACGCTTGAGCGCCGAGCGAAGAGAGTTAACGTTAATGAGAATAATCTTAAGATTATTATACAAAACGAACTCGAAAACTTTTCGCGTGAGAAAGGCCTTTCGATCCTCATGCGAGGTAAGAGCAGAAAATTGTTGCTTGATGCTCACAGCAAACGAAAGCATAGATTCAATATCAGGCATACCAATGGAGGCAGCAGTCGCAGAAGTGCGCGGGGGAGCGCCGAAGTCTGCAGCCATAGAGGCAAAGGAGGTATCGGGCCTAACAAAGTTGGTTGGGAAACGGTTAGGGATTTTAGCCGTTGAGGCTTTGGTTTTTTCTTCACGAGAGGCACGGAGCTCCTCAAATTTGGAGCGCCTATAGTTGGCTGGGTGGCCAGTTTGACCACAGTTGCAACATTTGGGAAGAGTTGCTTAGTCACTGGGTCGAAGGGTTTAGGTGGGAGGGTGCAAGCACCTTTGGAATGTGGACCACCACAACGGACACATCGAGAGGGGAAGTTGCAGTATTTGGCGGTATGGTAGTACCGCTGACAGTTAGAGCATTGGGGCGCGTGTAAATGAGCTTTACGCTCGAACTTAATAATTAAATTAAGAGAAGGAAGCTTAATAATGCTAAGCAGCATTGGAAGGTCCATGCTAGGAGCTGGGTGGAGCTCCTAGATGGAGGAATTGTAGTATCTCTCAGAGTGCTTGGCTAAAAAGCGCCCTGGAGGCCTGAATTTAGCAACACGAGTGAAGCTGAATTGGGGAAGATTAAGGTCATCCTCATCAAAAGAGGATGGGAAATTCTTTAGCAGCACAGGGGTTATTCTGTCCTCAGAAGGGATAGGAGCAAAGCTCTGAATTTTGAGGTCTTTAAGGACCGTATTTATTTTATAGAATGTATCCTTACATTTAGTAAGGATACGAACGGTTTTGCCATTTACGGCTTTAAACTCGTAGGTTGAGTTCGGCAGAGCAGTTTTGATACTGCTGCGAAGTTGCTTTATGTTGGCATCACGCACAGTGATAGCGGGAGGAGTTTTACTACTGGATTGTGGGCTGGAAGTTTGGGGACAGGCCTCTTTGCCACCTGACTTAAAGGTCAGAGGTTAAAGGCAGGCAGGATCGAATGGCTGGGCTGACGCCGAAGAAGGGGCACCGGTCATTAGGGTGGGGGCCTTGAAGGCAACACTAGAGGATTTGGGTGCTGAAAGAGTTGGAAAATCAAAAGCAGCGGAAATAGGGGTTTCTGAAGACAGAAACGGAATTGTCATCAATGTCTTCGGGGTCAGCGGGATCAACTTCTAGATCACTAGAGTTGTCCGCGTGAAGCAACTTTTTAAGTGATGCGTTCTCGTGAAGCACTGAGCGATACGCTTTTTCAAGCGATTCAAGTCTTTTGTTTAATAGAAGGAATTTTTTTTTATAGTTGATTTTCTTGTTATCAGGACTAGGTGGAGAGGTTTTGCGACGCTTTGTCGCGGGGTTCGGCTCCCCCGAGCCGCATTTGGCGCTGCTAGGCGCACATGCCTCCATATCCATAACGGAATGAGGAGATGAGGAGTCAATTGACTGAAAGTCAACCAGACAAGCAGACGGACAACAGAAAAGTATGAATAAGTATATACGAATAAAAATAAGAATAATAACAAAAATAAAGTAAGTGAAAAAAGAATAACAAAATGAAAGGACAAAAGCTGGAGATAAAAAAAATTAAATTAAGAAAATCAAAGTAAAACAAACTAAAAAAAAAAATAATACATAAAATAAAAAAAGAATCAAAAATAATAAATATAAATAAAAGTAATATATAATAAAAAATAAATATAAAATATAAATATATAGAATATATGAAAAATATAAGATAAAATAAAAATAAAAAATTTATTCAATTTATTTAAAATTGTTACTGTTAATAAAAAAATTGCCAAGTAATAAGTACTAGATAATAAATAAAATAAAAAATAATTAATAAAATAAAAATA
>NW_024033353.1:0-7972 GCF_002237135.1 Teleopsis dalmanni
AATATAAAATCACTGACTGCATGTACTACAGAGACGTTAAATGACTCTTTAAGGTTCCACAGCAGCAGTAGATGAATATTGCAATGCGTGACCGTCGATTTTGACAAATTACTTTTGGATTTCTTTATCGTTGAAAAACAGGCAGAACCAGAAACAGGCTGAAGAATACGAAACACAACTTAGTAGAAAGTGAATTTATTGTTTTGTGCGATTTCTTCAAATAATATGCTCTTCTGATTCAATACTCTATACAAGGCATTTAGTAGAATAATGATTTGGCAAAAAATTTATTCGTTTGCAATCACCATTACTACCATTACTACCATTATGAACTTCATAACTACATGTAAAAACATTTGTCTTCATATTTGACCGTTTACATAATAACACAACTATCGTATATTTATTCGAAAACATACATCTACACCTTCAAATTATAATAAAAATGTATTGACTTCTTCGATTTTTCCGATTTTTCCGATTTTTCCGTTGAAAAATTTTATTCATTTAACTCATCACAAAGCGGACTTTGGTTTAGAGGGAGAATGGCGCTTTTTCCTAACTTCACACGGCAAAGGACATATGATAGTTTTGCTGGAACCTTAAAGAGGAATGCCGCAAGAGCAGGCCTTCAACAAATATAGAATACAATCCAAACTAGGAAGGGGTTATTTAAGTGGTTTAAGGAATGTTTGCCATATATTGTGCGCCATTACAAAACTACAAAAATGAAGATGAATAAGATTAAACACCGCTTCGAAGCAGCTACATCAGTTAAAAGCTCATTCAAATATCGCTGTTTTATTCCCTATTAGAAAAAAATATTAATCTAAAAATGTTTCCTTCTTCAAATGTTACAGATTATGTATCAAGGATGAAATAGTACTAATAACATCAATGTAAATACAACAAAATTAAATAATTTGTTTATAGTTCTTCCCAGAAAACTTCCTATAGCATATCTGACCTGTGCAGAATGTTCTTCCAACTATATCAGAAAAACACTTCACCAAAAAGGTAGAAGTAATGTAGGTAGTTGAGCTGGTGTGGAACTAATTAATTTTTTAATTCATCTATATAAGAAAAAAGTTTATTAAAAGGTTTAATTATGTTAAAATAAGTGATTTAAAAATAAGAATGCCATGGATACATTTAATTTAAAAATACCACATAAACATTACTATAATATTTTTTATGAAAAATTTATTTAACGGTGTTACGGTGCGTAAAAGTGCGGTTTCAGGTGCCTGAAAATGTATTTTTTAAATACTTTCAAAAGCAATGTTACACTGGAAATATTGACTTTTTAAGTGAAAATTATTGGCTAATTAAAATCAAAAATCAAAAATAAAAAATAAAAATTTTTTTAATATGTTGACCTATTTTTTTACAGAAAAATCCTGTGTGCGTATTTGCGGTGAGGTAAAGAAGAAATTAATTTTTGCAAAGATCTTTTTAAAAATTTTTTTTAAAAATTGTTTAAAAAAGTATAATACCGTTCTGACAATTTTGGGTTTTATCAGAATTTTACTACAAATCGAAACCAAACATAAAATACAAGAATTTTATTAGTAATTTCTTTTAAGATATATTCAATGGAAATATAGTACACATGTGCTGGAAAGGTGGAGCGGGGGAAAATCAATATTTTAGAATATTTCAAAAAACAATTCTATCTTAAAAATTTTTATTTCTCAGTAAAATTTATTACCAAGTCTAAATGGAATACAACAAATGAAAACTTTCGGAATAAATTTGGAAAATTTTTTTTTTTAATTTAACAGTTAATATTAGTACTTAAATATAAACAATCTTAATTGTTTAACCAACTTCTTAAAAGTTCAACCAGTTATCTTTAAAACGCAATAAATTTAAAGTTTAACCTGAATTATGGCCGTTGAATACTGTGTCTACAATAGCAATTCTCGAAACATAATTGGCCCATATCTCCTAGGAAAAAAATTGTAAATTTTTTTCCGAAATGCCGGTGTGTAAAAATGTTTCAAAAGCGCAAGTAAAAGCCAAATCGAAGGTGATAAGGTCATTTTTTGCCAAAATCCGTTCGATTTGTAAATGAATGATTTATATATGTAGTATATGTACAACTGCCAGTAGAAATTTTTGTTTCTGGCCACTAGACCAAGACTTTGTCGAATTGTTCATATAAGTCTGTATTGCACCAAGTATTTTTTTTAGAAATTTATTTGAACTAGAATTAGGTTGTAATGTAACCTCATCAAACTGTCTTAATAAAATTGAAAATGTAGACGTTTTATATTCATAAGCAGATGAGCAGTTAGGCATTTCGCACTTCAATTGTGCCCGAGTCAGAATGATCGGACTGTTCATCTATATCAAGTTTGACGAAATTCGATGAGCAAAACGTGATAATAAAATCAACTCCGAAAATTGAAACAAAAATGAGACAACTGTATCTCCCGGCGAAAGCATATTGAAATAGAAATGAAACTGTACAGCTCTGTAAATAATGAATTTTAATCTTTTAGGTTAAAAGTTCTTCACTTTTAATCATAATCTTATACTTTAAAATATTTTGAAACTCAACTAAATTCGTTATTCCTCTGAATTTTTTTGTGAATATCATTTCATGCTAACCCAAAATGCCAAAATGAAAAATATAACAGTAAAATAATTTGTTGTTTACCGAGTGAACTAAAAGCTAGCATTAACTCGATATAGAGCCATACATTTTTTAATGAATACCCCCATCATCTTATTCTTTTCTCTAGCCTTATACTACTACAAGTTGACTCTCATTGTCAACTCAACTCAACTTGGTATATATAATTATAAATTTCTAGTTGAATTTTCTTTTCAAAAAATTTCTATTTGCTTAATCTAATGAACGCTCATCGTCTTCTCTTAAGTACTAGAACAGATTTTGTGGCTTTACAATATTTAACTAATTCCTTGAAATTAAAATAATCGATCCTTTCTTTTTCTAATATATAGACTTATTTTGTTTTTTCAGGTCGAATCAATAAAACAATCTTGCTAAATTGAGTAACATCGGACTCAGTTGTACAATATATTGTTAATAATATATGAATTGTAAAAAGTTTAACATCTCGCTTTTAAATATATAGCATTAATATTTATGTGTAATGTTTTTAAATCACTTAATCAAAATATCAAACACATTTATAAAGCTTTGAGGTTATTCGTAATAAATTTTACTGATGCTGTGCACCATTTAGCCGTTGTGAAACCATTAAGAAATATATTTTTAAGGAACTAATGTCAAGTTGGCAACCATGTATTCACTTATTATGTATGTTTTTAAAAACCCAGGACTTGATTTAAGAAATCCATTCTTCCGGAACATAAAAATTACATACCTATGTAAATTCCCCATCTCCAATGCCGTACAAAAGCTGCTCTTTAAAGTGGTGTCTTGAGCACTGTGGTAATTACATGCGCAAGATGAACCCTAAATTTGGGCTTTTCAAAGACAGAAGAAGAAAGAAAGCTGAAATTTTTTTTACTATTTTACAAAATTTGAAAAATTATGACAATATAATGAAATAGATATAGATATTTAAATGTACGTTTTATTGTCAAGTTTTTTACTGATAGGACAAAAAATCGCTGGTTGTAGACTGCCTTTTTAGTCTTGCGCTTAGGCAACTTTAAGTATTGCCAAATGAGTTTTGACATTTCTATTCAAGATTTGACATTTTTAGGCATAAATGTTATTACAACGGTTTAGTCTTCTAAATTTCATCGAAAAATGGAATTAAATAATAAATATTTTCGTACGATGATTTTTGACGATTTTCGACTCAGATTACCTAGAAAAGAAAGCATCGATCATCTTAGTTCTATTTTTTGGTTATAAAACATCACATCCAGCGACGACAAAACGCTGGTTCAATGAGTTCGAGCCTGGTTTTCTCCGCAACGAATTTCGTGAAGGTCGGCTGATACACCAGAAAACATCGATGCAGTGTGAGAAATTATTGAGATAGATCGTCATGTTGCATACCAAGAGATAGAGGCGTCCTTGGCTTAATGGCCAGTATACATATATGTGTAAACTATGGAACCAGTATACATTCAATTGTTCATATACATACAAATCTAACAGATTTGTTTGTTGTTCTGTTAGATTCTCCATAACTTGACATTCGCTAAAAAAAGGGACATGTTGATTAGTGCAATTAAATGCTGAAAAACTATGACCGAGGTAGCTCAGATCCTGTCCGCGACATCATGATAGGTACGAATAATGGATGTACTTATATGAACGTCCATTGTTTGGGTCATCCAAAGCGAGCAGAACTCGACAAAAGTTGTCCGAGGATGGAGCAAATCCAAGCAAATGGTCACATGTTTTTTCAGAAAAAGCACTCATCTCGTAACTGCACCACTTGAACAACGTAGATCAGGCAATTATGTGTAGTACAAAACTATTTGTTTCTCGATAGTTTCGTAGAACTGAGAAAAATCTACCTTTGAAGGGAAATCATCCTCCGCCATGACAGTATGAGCACCACGACACATCAGATCAAACAAAAAAGTCGAATTGATGGGTCATCCACCTTACAGCACAGACTTGTTGTGTATCTAGTTTTGACTAGTTACCCTAAAATTTTATTAACAATTGGTTACGAACCCAGTTTATTTTAAAATAATTTTCTGAATACAATGCATTAAGCACATGATCACAGTTTTCTAGAGGTGAAAACATGGGTGGAAATTTTGTCAGAAGCCAGTTCATGATGGGAGTGCGATTCGATTGTTAAAACCATGCGGTATTAACTCTTAAAAAGTTCGAGTTGTTCGGGTAGTTTAAAGATTAAAAAATAATAAGTGCTGAGTTTAACAATTTGGTTTCACGTAAGTGATTTTTTGGGTGGTTAACTTTAATAAAATAAAACAAAAGAAAAAATGTGAAACAAACAATATAAGATAAAACACTTTTAAAATATTTGTGAACTATTGTAATGAACCAATATATATATTGTGTATAAATTGAAAAATAAAATAATTATAAATTAAAAAATTGAATAAACCAGTTACTGCATTTTTTTTATAATCTTTTGTGACACCAAAGTGTGGGATAAGAACTTTCATCCAAAACTGATTTTCAAATAAATAAATTTTGAATAAAAATATTGGCTTACAAAACAACTAACTTGTGTACTTTCCTTGGACAGGACGAGGAGACGTGATACAAATTGGGAGATATAACAGACTTGGCACCCGATAACGCCCTTTGGTTTTTAAACATTAAAGAAAAAATGCATGACAAACATTTTCCTACGCCGGAACAGGCCACTAAGATATTTAAACCCCTACTTTTGTAGATACCAACTTCAGAGTTGCAAAACTGTTTCGAAAATTGGTTCAACGAGAATACTTCGAAAAACAATAAAATCATTGCTAGACATAAGACTTAAAAGGCAATCCTCATATAACATATAACAAATGAGTGTGTGGTACCCGGATTTTGTAAATAAAACACACAAATTTAAATTTTATTCCAAATTTATTTTATCTTCTTCAAAATATGTTCCTTCTGAAACGATACACATATGCCAACGCTTAGCCCAATCTTCCTTACTCTTTTCGTAGGCCTGTGCAGGTATGGCTTTTAGTCCCTTCGCTGATTTAATGGACTCAAAACGCTTACCTCGAAGGGGCAATTTGAGTTTTGAGAAAAAAGTTGCACGGCGTCAGATATGGCGAATATAGTGCCTGAGCGATGACAGTGGTGCCGTGTTTGGTCAAAAAATCGCGTACTACAAGGGCCGTGTGCGATGGAGCATTGCCGTGATGAAGCCAATTTTTGGCTTTCCACAAATCTGGTCTTTTTTTACGGATGGACTCACGCAAATGCCGCATAACGCCGAGGTAATATTCTTTATTGATGGTATGATCCTCTACCAAAAATTCGTAATGAATAACACGGCGGTAGTCGAAAAAAACTTTAATTTTCGAGCGACTTTTGAGTATTGTTTTTATAGAAAACAGTTGCGAATAAAAAAATTTTTTTTTTGTTTTTCGTTAGATATAGTTTCACATGAGTTGCTATCTCCAATAGATACGGTATTATCGTTTTCTTTTCGAATATGTACTCTACTTTTCAGGGATTAATTTAAAGAAAAAATATATTTATGCCACTTTTCAGTTGGTGATATAAAATTGTAACAATTCTTTTTTAATATGAAGTTTTACCTAATCTATTAAATATTTAGATATAATGAGATTTCGCGTAAAGGATAAACTTAATATGATTCCTTCCTGAGTACAAATTATGTTTGCTCGTTTTCAGTCCAAGAGAAGAAGTGAAATGTTTGTTACTAGAATATAGTTATGATTGGTGAAATTGTTCCAACCACTCACCTAATATAACTTAACTATTAAACCTTAAACTTAATATTCGAGTTCCGAATATTTGGACAAGTTCGAAATGATCGGGTTCCATAACTTACGTTCGCATATTCAAAACGCCAGTTTTCTGTAAAAACATTTCATATCCTTTAGACTAACTGAGTACGCGAATGAGAAACTCGAATGTTCGGTTAATACCGAAATAACATTTTTTTCTTCAGAATTTATATAATCTTTATACGTAAAAATTATTTTCTAACACATTTATTGTTATTCTTGAAAGTTACATTTCCAGCAATAACCTGTGGATATGGTAGATGTAGTCTTAATTTGCTTTTCTAAATAACACGTTGTTGCTTCTGATAGCATTGATTTTAAACGCATACAATTTCCAATAAGGCACCCATAACACATAAGTATTTTTAATATATATATTTAGCACTGCAGAATAAACATGTAGAGTGCAGAGAAGCAATCGACGAGCTAAATCGGTTGGCCGATATCACACTCATCTGGGTTCCTGGGCATAGGAACATCGTAGGGAATGAGAAAGCTGATAGTTTAGCCCGCTCTGGTGCCTCCCTAGACGCGTCACTGGCGGTACCAGTTTATATTACCCTGGAGGCCATCAAAAGAAGTACCTTCCTTTACTTTCTGCAACTCGCCAATAACAGATGGAAAGCACTAAGGTCATGTGGAACTTCCAGGTTAACGTGGCCCACCTATAATAAAAATAAATCCCTGGAACTGATCAAAAGAGATCGCGTAAATACTGCAAGGCTTATTGCAGTTCTTACTGGTTATTGTATAGGAACTCACGCAGAGAAACTGCGCATTCCCTATAACTCTCACTGCAGAAGTTGTAGAAACCAGCAGGAGAAAGAAACAATAATACATATTCTCTGTGAATGCCCAATTCTAGCATCCAGAAGATATAGGTTCTTAGGAAAATACTTTTGTGATAGTTTATCAGACTGCTCAATGGTGAAGATGAAAGACCTATTAAATTACCTAAATTCAGTGGGATGGATTTAGTCTCTACTCTTCTATACTAGGGTTCTTGCGAGGAATGTGGTAACAAAACGGCGAAAAATCGCTAATTGAGGTACATTGGAAGTTATCTTATGACCTGCTACTGCAACCAACCAACCAACAGCACTCTAGAATAAACATCGCAACTTGAAAAATTTTTGTAAGTAAAGGATATAACCAACACCTAAAATGTACCTAATGCGATTAGAAAAACTGGGTGTACGGATTATAACATCATACTAGTTATTCAAATGTATCATGCAATAAAACACAATACTAAATGTTATACTTAGTTATAATTTAGTATTTAATTGTAAGCTTTTTATTATAGCAAATAAGCTTTTAGGTTAATTTAAGTAATACTCTAATTTTAAATATTAATAAAATTAGTCATAATATGAACTCAGAACGAAGCGTGTTATTTATTTAAGCGACATAACAAATTGGCGACGAGAAAATTTTTTTTTGTGCTTAATTGTGTAATATACAATAAATAAACAAATGTAAATAAATATAAATGCAAAAATAAACGATTTAGTTTTTTCTTTGCAATTTGTAAAAGACTAAAAACAAAAAAACTGTT
>NW_024033354.1:0-7971 GCF_002237135.1 Teleopsis dalmanni
AAATTATCGCTACAAAATAAAATACTTTTATACAAGGTCGTCTTCAAGCCAATCTGGACGTACGGTATACCCATCTGGGGTATAGCAGCAAAGTCAAACCTAGATATGATTCAGAGGTTTCAATCAAAAATACTACGTATCTGCGCCGACGCCCCATGGTTTATCCCGAATAACGTCTTACATCATGATTTTGGCATCCGTACTGTGTACGAGTCAATACAGCAGATAAGCAGCAACTATCACTCACGACTGGTAGTTCATCCTAACTCCCTTGCCGCAGGCCTAACGAGGGATACTTTTAACATTCGTAGATTATTACGCTTCGCAACTTCTGATTTGCCGAACAGATTCTAGAAATTGTAATTCTTCATAAGGCGGTGATTACCACTGGGTAGTCCCGTACATGCCAATCATATATTGTTATTGCCATAAGTAGTACTTATTATTCATGAATAGAATAGATTGTATTTAATAAAATGAAGTTTAAAAATTTCTGGTTTGGACCTCTTAGCATCGTTGCTATCTTGGCGCTGGTGGATTTTTTTTGATGTTCCCCTAATTTGGCTACCATAAGTCCAAATGGGCTTAATAATTGCATTATACAAAAGTATTTTATTTCTTAGATTTTAAATTTTTTGCTTAGAAGCCAGTTGAGAAAAACAATGCATTTTTCTTTCATTCACTTATTCTTTTTAATTATGTGCAAATTTGTTATCGAGATGTATGCCCAGGTATTTAACTAATATTTAAATGGGATCTGCGTATTATTCAGTATTATCGGTATGGACGAGAATTTTCGTTGTGCTGTGAAAATGACTTGCGATGTTTTGTCTCCATTAATTTTAATTTTCCATTTGTCGAACCAGTCTTTTGTTTTGTTTAAAGTTCAATGTAGTTGTTCGGTTACATTAGAGATGTTTTTATGTGCCGAAAATATTGTGCCATTCGCAAAAGTTGCTGTCATTGCATTGTAATTTTCCGCAATGCATGTCTGCTGTTTAAATCTGGTATAGTAGCGGGCCTAAAACACTTCCCTGAGAATTCCAGCATTGGCTTTCTTGATTGAATAGTAATTGTTTTTATATTTGACATAAAAGTTTCGATCTGTAATGTGGCTTTCTAAGATGGTTACATAGTCATTTGGAAGAATTTTAACATTTCCACCTTTATTATTAGGACATATTTATATTTTAACAAAATTATAAATTTAGTTTAATTACAAAGAACATTTTAAGTACATCAAATTTATATTATAGAATTTACAAATGCTTTCCAGTTATTACGCTGCCGAGCTATTGCTCTAAGTTCGTTAAAAGATTTCCTGCAAAATGGTGTTTATTTCATTCAACGTTGACCTTCTCCATATTGTTTTTGGACGACCTTTTCCTCTCCTAACTTACGGGTTGTATACCAACGCCTGTTGACAAATTTCGGTGGGAGCTTTTCGAAGTATATGCCCGATCCATCCAAATTTTCTTTTACGAATTTCAAGATTGACATCTCTAACATTTGTTTTGATCCAAAGATCATGATTTGATATTCTGTTTGGCCAGAAGATACGTAAAATTCTGCGGAGACAGCGGTTAACAAATACTCTCAGCATGCTTTGTATGTTTTCTGTAACAAACCAGCAGGCCGATTCCACTAATCGCTATCGCTAAAACTTCATCGCTAAAATTCTTTAAATGCATTTTAGCGATTTTTGCGATTCTGCTAACTCGTTGCGCTTAATTTCTATTCGCTAATTTTCTCAACTTTCAAAAACAGCTGATTTTTCCGGATAAATCGCTAAATCGCCAAATTTCGTATTCTGCTAAATTGGTAATCGCTAAATTTCGTTAAAAACGACTAAAATTTCTCCTAATTTGATTGTTTTTGGCGACTAGGTTTTTGCTGTCGCTTAAAGTGAAAATATTATTTTTTAAACAAATTGAGCAATTATTTTGTATGTATTTAGTATAATATTCATATTTATTTATTAATAAAGTAATTGTGATAGAAATAAATTTTGCATTTAAAGTAAAATGAAAAAAAAAATTAATATTACAAAAATTTTGTGGCAGTAATATAGTGAGAGTGCGTTTGGTGTTCAGCAAATGTAAACAAATGTATTTTATTTTTCATATTTTTATTTTTGTACCAAAAATAAATGAATTCCAAGTGAAACAGTGAACAAAATGAATAATTATATACATATTAATACATATAAGATTTAATATATTTTATTTATTATTTAATTTTTAGATATTTATGATGGAATTCGTGGACTTAAAGTCAAAACGAATAAGCAAGGAGCAGAAACAAGTGCTGGTCCAGCATATGGAAGAGCATAAAGATTTCGCTCATGACAGATTTGTGTCAGATCATGGTGCGCGAAGTCTTAATGAACAGTGGAGCTCTCTAGCTGCTATTTTAAATGCCGTTGGTGGAGCAGTTAAAGATGCCAATGGTTGGAAGAAGGCATGGGTCAACATGAAGTAAGTAGTTAAAAATTAAAATAAGATATATTAACAGTTAATAATATATGTATATATATATATATATAAAAGAATTATACATAAAAACATGTAAAATAACATCGTTGCTTTTAATTTTATAGTTGTAGAAACTATATTGAAAAATTGTAAATAAAAAAACTCCATTGTTTAATTTTAGATCCAAAAGCAAGAAGAAAGTACAGGACTATAAACATGCAATGGGACTGACTGGAAATGCGTCCGTTGGCATTAAGGATTTAACTGATCTAGATGAACGGATTATTGCAGTAATGCATCCAGTAGCGGTGCAAGGCACGGAAGATGTCTGCGAGCCAGCAATGCACTTTGAAAGTGACATTTCAGGTTGTTATGATTTAGAGGTAAGTATTGGAGGCGAATGCCTTATTATCGCTTTTATTTTTCTTATATTTTTTAATTATTAATCTAATAAATGATTAATTTAAGTGCCTTGACGAGGGAAAGGAACTTTCAAGCGGTTCAGGTCCATCTGTTGGGGGTAACGATGAGGGTTGTGTGCCTATTCGACTTATTCGTCCAGCCAAGCAACGAAAGTGAAATCCCTCATTAGAACAGACCAACCAAAAGTTCGTCGAGTTAGAGGAGAAAAGGTTGAGGCTTGAGGAGCGTCGACTTGAGCTGGAGGAAAGAAAGCTCAAACAAGAGAAGGAGATTGCGGACGAACGCGTGCAGGCCACTAAAGAGCATACAGATGTTATAAAACTGTTAGCGGATGCAATTAATAATTTTAATACATAGAATAGAATTAATGTAAGCTTTTTATGGTGGATAGGACTACTGGGGAACCAGCCATATAAAAGAATTTGGTTAACGCATTATGTGCAATATCTCAGGGGTGATGTGGAAATTTGCGCTTTTTTATTAATAAAATTATTGTTTATTTTTAAGGTTTTTCTTCCTCGTTGGGCATTGAAGATGGTCTACGAAGTAGACCCAAATATTTGTAATACAAATAAGTTTTTATAAAAACTGAAATACAATTAAATATTTAACACAAATTTATAAGTGTAATTTTTATGTGTTAAATTAACGACCTAAGGCCAGAGTATTAATAAAAAAGTGTTGAGTATTGGTCATAATAACAATTTATTATTAATAAATAAAACGAAAATAACAATATAAATAAATATATATTTAAACTTTTAATAAAAAGTCAATTAAATAAAACCCAAATAATATTGAAAATAATTATTGATTATTTCTTCTCTTACTAGAAACGCTTCAGGGACGGGTTCTTGTGCTTCAAAGTCATTATCTTCATTTATTTCTTCGTCCGTGTTTTCTGCGCAGTCAACATCATTAACTTCGTTCATTATATTATGTGTAATAATGAAGTTATGTAGAACCAAACATGAATTAACAATTTTGCCCTCTGTTTCAGGATCATACATTAAAGTTCTTTCGCTACTAAAGCAACGAATTCTACTTTTTAATAATCCGAAACAACGCTCAATCCAATTTCTCGCCTTTCGATGTTGCACATTATAATTGTTATGTGCCGTCGACAAATTATTTCCTTGAACAGGTGTCATCAAAAAGGGTAAGAGGGGATAACCGCTATCTCCTAAAAATTAAAACAGAATTAGTTTCTCAAAAAAATTAATGTACAATCAAGTTTTACCTATTAACCGGAAATTTCGGTCCCCATTTTCGTACTTTCGAGTAAGAAGCACTCGTAAGGCGCTGGCTCTCCATATGGATGCATCATGTGCAGTGCCGCCGAAGCGAGCATTACAATCTAAAATTTTTAGATTATAATCGCATACCTAAAATTAATGCGTATTATTATAGTATGTAAATAAATTAAATTTGAATCATACCACTTGAACATTTAGCGAATGTCCTCCTTTTCTGCAGTCATACACATGCTCAATAGCTAAGTTCGGGGTTTTAATTTTTATATGAGTGCAATCAATTGCACCAATTACCCCTGGAAACCGAAACTTTTCATAAAATCTGCAAATAATTGTCGATTAACTACATTGTATTTTAACACAAGATTTCGAAGATATACTTCTCTTTTATAGCGCATAATTTCTGAATTGTTCTGGGCCATTTGATGTACTTTACTACAAAATACCGATTCATTATATTTGCAACCTGCTTAACGCATCTACTAACAACTGCCTGAGAAACATTTAACAAAGAGCTTTGGCCCACACAACGCTGATAACATCCTATAAATTAACATAATTGATTCACTTTTTTTGCAATTATTAAATATCAACTTACCTTGAGCAAAAAAGCGCAATGCAACAAGTACGCGTATGTCCCTTGAAATTCCATCTGATCGTCTTCTCGGTACCATGTACGGAGTTATTTCTGCCAAGAAAAGCTTACATAAATATTTCGAAAGACGAAATATTTCAATAAAACGCGCATCAGATATAGCGAAGGGGTCTGTAGAATTCCGCAAACATTTTCTTTTCCAATGTAAATGATTCCGTGAATCTCTCACATAACCAGAAAAAACAAATCTCCTTCTTATCAAAAAGTCCATTATTTAATTAATTCGCACACCAATGTTATATTAATTGAATATTAATTTTAATTTCGCAATTGCTAAATATTTTTTGTTGAAGTATGTGCTTTTAAATTTAAATTCAAATTTAAATTATAAGTCCAACAGCTGACAATTTTTGTATTTATTTTGACATTTCAGTGCATTTCAGCATTTTCCGCATCGCCGGATAAATTTAGCGAAGAGATTGTGTTAGCAGAATCGCACGATCGCTAATTCTCCTAAAATAAGCGAATCGCTTATTTAAGAATTTTAGCGAAGAGATTGGAGTTTTAGCGATAGCGATTAGTGGAATCGCCCTGCAGGTTTCACAACCATACAGGAGAACTGAAAGAACGCATGCTTTAAATAAAGATTTTTATCTTTGTGCTTAAACTATAGGTAGTGGAGCTCTACACTTTACAAAGCCTTGTAAAAGCACCAAGGGCTTTCTCTATTCTTCTTATCACATCTTGCGCTGTACCTCCATTTTTAGACACAATACTCCCTAGATACTGGAATTCATTTACGCGCTCAATGGTCTCCATTTCCAACTTCAAAGGTTCGTCAATTCGATTGTTTATTCGAACTTCTTTTGTTTTCTGTGCATTGATTTTTAGTCCGACTTTGTACGACTCAAAAGATAGGTCATTAAGTTTCTGTTGCGTATCATCAAGCCGATGTGACAACTCGCATTTGTCATCAGCATAGTCCAAACACTCTAGCCTAGTGTTCGGTGACAGTGGGTTCCATACAATACCTCGTACCTTTCCTTTATTTGCTTTCTTGGCCACTGCGTCAAGCACAATTAGAAATAGCAGTGGGGAAAGGATGCATCCTTAACGTACGCCAGAAATTGTACAAAAGGGCTGTGACAGTTTGTTGTCGTGTAAAACTGGCACTTAAATTGATCATAGTTTTATGCAATTACTGAGACTATTTTAGCTAGGACACCAATAGTTTTCAACTCTGCCCATATGCAATTTCGATTTAACGAATCAAACGCCTTTTCAAAATCGATGAAAAATAGATAAAGAGGGGATCGCATCTCTATAGATTGTTCTATGATAATTCTAAGACTGTTAATGTGGTCAACACAGGATCTTCCGCTTCTGAAACCCGCTTGCTCTGGTCGTAATAGTACTTCAACAACTTTTACCATTCTTTCTAGAATAATTTTCATAAATATTTTCATCACAGAACTTAGAACCGTAATGCCGCGCCAGTTGTTACAGTCACTTAAGTCTCCTTTCTTGGGTATTTTGATTACAATGCCATGAAGACAGTCAGAAGGATAAGTTTCTGTTTCCCAAATGGTTTTGAAGAGCGGGTATAAGAGCGGCACTATCTTTGTTAATTTTGTTTATTTTTGTACCTCTTAAGTTGCTTTTTTGAGGACTAAGTTTTCGTTTAATATTGACATAGCGTTCCATGCCTGTTTGGATTTTAGTTTTATTTTTGGACTCGTTAAGTCGGAAAATGCAGGCGATGCTGCTGAAGATTCAATGTTTGGTAAGCTTTTATCGGTTTGTGTAGTCTTCTGGGGGCAACTTGTTTGATACGTCTATTACTAGATAAGCATTACGTTTGTTTGGAATGCTTATTGTATGTCTTCTCTCTGGGGGAGGATTTGAATTACTCATTTGCATACGTGGTTTTGTATGCAAATAGCAGGTTTGCTATAAAATTTACTTATTTTTTTTTTGCTATTGAAATAAGTTGAATTAAAATTAAATTTAATATAAATATAAATAAAAATCAAATTAAATTGATATAAAAAATAAAAAGAGATGAAGGAAAGATAAAAAAAAAAATTAAGTATGTATATTATGGTGGGTATAAGGGCGAAATTTTTTTTTTCGATTTAAAATACGCATACCTCTTATTTTTTTCTATTTGATACTAGAAACTAAAATAATAAATATTATCCCAAACTTTTAACAGAAAGTTTGTATTGAAACTATAGAAGACATTTAAGACCTTCATGTTTATTCAGTAAATAAAACACTATTTTACCGGTATCATATATTTGTTAAGTATTTATTATTAAAATGATGTTAATTATTTAATTTTCTTTTTAGGGTTTGTTTGTTACAGTCAGGATAAACATATCTGTGTTCTTGTACGCAGCGTAGTAAAAATTCCTTTTGTTCGTCTTCAACAATGATTTTGCGATGAAAGTCTTGTATTAACTTAACCGCTCTTTCTGCTGCATCATTAACTGCTCTCAGTGTCAGCACCTTGTTTTTGGCATATTGAAATGAAGCATTACTAGACCATGAAGTAGGACGTTCGTTGAGAAAACTTTCATCAATTTTGAGTCGATTAAACAAAGCCTTGCTTTTGAATGAAATAAAGTCATCGATGTTTTTCTCGTAAAGTGAACCACAAAGTTTATCTTTTGAAGGGGTAGATCGTTTACTGTGGGCTGATGGGTTTTCTTTGGCTAAGTTATTAACTATATTTGAAATCATCGTCAAATAGGGACAAGACAGCCACTTCATCAATTAAATACCATAAATGCTGACAGAACTTTTGTTTAAATGTTTTTGAGATAATTTTGTCATTTGTTTCTTCATGGTCTTTACAAAACACAAATCCTGGTAAGGTGCTTTTACTGCTGAAATACATTGCAGCCAAGGTTTGACGTAGGATGTCACGATGAACAGGCAGACGGCTAACAGAGCCGTTTTATCCTTGTTAGGCATTGTAAATTGAGAGCTAAGTAATGAAATTTTTAATAAATAAATTGTCCTCGCCATCCATCGCGCTTGGTGCATGGCACCTGGAGGTCGATTCTTAAATTTCTTTTCTGTATCTCCACCAAGGAATATTATTGAAAGCTCTGTTAATTCTCTATAGTCGTTTCTAACAATTTTCTTAGTCAATTCAGTTCAGTAAAATTTCAGCAGTTTGTCAATTTCTAAAGCATTCAGTAAGATAATCTTTCTGTAG
>NW_024033355.1:0-7968 GCF_002237135.1 Teleopsis dalmanni
TAACTAATTTAAAATTTAATATTTTTTAAAATTATAAACTAATGAAACAAAAACAAAAACGCATCATACAAAAAGAAAATACTTAACGCCTCTCGTCCTTGCTTTCTAACTAGATTTCGACCTTCACCTAATTAATTACTAATAGGCTTACGATATATTCAATATATGCCTACACAAAATAAAGTACAGAATCCAACTACAATTTAGATATTTATTTAAATAGAAATATCTTGATAAAAATATCAATTTAGACATTTTTAGAGCAGATAAATTACTATATTAAATATATTAATTTTTTTTTTTGTGCAATTTAACCTTTGCACTTTATTGCATTGCAACTCTAATAATTAAATGAGGACATGTTTATTTTAAATTAAAAAAAATCAATTGTTGTTTTTTTTTATTTGTTGTTTGTTGTATTTAAGATGTAAAGTACGCAGTTTATATGAGAAAAATACTCACCACAAACATCCAACCAACCCTCAACCCGGCTGGGGTAATTTATAGCGCAGACGCGATTAAATGGACGTCTTCCCATTTTGATGTGTTGTGTATTGTGTGTTGAGTGTGTTGGGTTTGCTTCCAAAATGCGAAGGATGCTGATGCTGCTGCCGCTACTGATGGGAGTTTGTTGTTGTTTACAATAAACTTTTATATATTTTAATGCTTATATTTTTTGTTGTTTTGTTTTTTTGTTGAAATAAATTTTACGCAATACTCAGAGTACAATACAACATTGCGTTTTGAGTGTAGAGGATTCTTTCAAGAGGATAATGAAAGATTATGACGTTGCTTGAATGTTGTTATTGTTGTTGCTGCAACATTCGTACTGTTGCAGTGTGAGTGTTGTAGGAGACTGTTTTCACTCTATTTTTTGCTGTGGTTGTTAACAATAACAGCAACCACTTTGTCAATAACACAATATATGATGTGAGTAATGATTTAATGCCGGTGGTAGTGAGCCTTAAATATAGATTTTTCCAATTGGATTTAAGTGAAGCTCATAATTTTGTTTTATTTTTAGCACATCGAGCACATCAAAAATAGAATTCACCACTAATCTTGTAAGCAAATATTTATTTCTCTTCTATGTTAAATTTATTTATGTGTATTTAGATTAAATTTAAATTTCTTTTTTATTATTATTTATATATTTTTTTTTTTTTTTTTTTGAAATAAAGCTTTATTTGTTTATTTTATTGCACTTTCAAACTTAAATGAAAACATAAAATTTCATTAATTTATTTCATTTTGTTACTTTAATTTGTTTTCTTTTCTTTTTCTTATAATTTATTTAATTCCTCTTTAAGACAATTTTAATTCATTCTAAAATATGTAGAGAAAAACAAATTATTTAAGATTTTTTTATTATTATTTTATTCGTTTAGATTTTGTTTTTATGGTATTTTTAAGAAACTACACAGAATTTGCCATAACTCCGCGGTACACGTTTCGATTTTTTGCGGTCTTCAGGCATACGACACGAACGACGATTTGCCGGCATAGACGAATTTCTTCTTCATGTTGTTGTTGCTGTTGTTGTTGTATTTTGATTACAAGCTTTAATATTAAACAAATAAAATGAATAAAAACAGGTTGCTTTTGTAGTGTTGTTGTTGTTTCTTTTTGTTTTTATTTTATATTTATTTTATTTTGTTGATGCTTTTATTTAAAACATACAAAAAATTTGTTGAAGAGGCTTTCAAGTATTTCTATTAGGATTTCTTTTTTTTGTATTTTAATGATCTCTTGTAATTATTCTAAGCTTTTTAATTATCTTAATGTTAAATAATATTTCATATCACGGATTTAATTTTACGGCCAGCTATGAATTATTGAAAACAAGAAAATATATTTTATTATTAAACAAATATTATATATGAGTGTATCTATATACAGTGTTGTGCATAACAAAAGCAACCAAAATTTGGCCATCAAATAAATAAGTTTTTTGTCTACTTTTTACTTTTCATTCAAAAACTTAAATACAGAGTTTTATTTGTTATTGTATTAGCTATTATAAAAAAACAACAAAATCTACAATTCTAAATAACGGGTTAAATAATTCACAAAAATAATGAGATATTGCGAAATGCGGCTGTGCAGAACAATAGCAACTTTATTTATTATATTAAATTTATGTATTATTTTTCTAAATTTTGTATAAAGTCCTTTGCTTTTTATTACTTGGGCACTTCTACGGGTCATAGGTGATATTAAATTGTTAATAAAACTATTTGGAATTTTACACCATTCATCTTTCATGACCTCAAACATTTGGAAACTTTTCGACCCCCAAAGCGACGTTTGAGAATACCAAAATGTTCTCAATTGAATTAAAATCAGGTGTTTGGGCTGGCTAATCTAAAATTGGAATTCCATTTTTCAAAATCCATTCTCTTATCAGCTTTAAGATGTGTTTTGGGTCGTTATCGTACTGATATACCCGTCGGAGTGACATTTCTCATCCGCCATGGGGTACCATATGGCTCTCTAAAATTTTTTTGTACACATGTTGGGCTATTATTTGATGAATTTCATGAAAAGATCTTAGTCTAAATCCTGAAAAGAACGCTCAAATTATTACTGACCCACGCCCATGCTTCACAGTCGCTTGGCAGTTACGCGAATACAAACGTTTTTCTTTTTCGCGACGTACTGTGCACATCCCATCAGAATTAAAGATGTTAAATTTTGATTTATTGCTGAAAAAAATTATTTTCCATTTAGTAAGAGTCTAATTTAAGTGATTCCACGCGAAATTTGATCTAAATGAAGTATATTAATATTAATTAAAAAGCAAAACAAAAATCTACCTCTTTTGCTAATGCTTTTTAGTCAACATTGGTTTTTTGACTGGTCTGTAACTTTTGAAACCGGCTTCAAGAGTAAGCCTGCGTACAGTACTAGAGTCAACACCTTGTTTAAGCTCGGCTACGACCTTTTTCAACGACACGAATGGTTGTTTTTTTTGTAATTCATATGATGTTTCTATCAATTCTATGAGTAGTCTTACAAGGGGCTTCACCCAAATAAACCGTTTTAATAGTATTTTGACAAATTATATTTTTTTATAAGCTGCGAAACAATAAACTAATTAATTTTAAATATTTTGGCTATTTCATTTAAGTATTGCCATTTAAATATTTTTCAATTCTTGCTTCTTTAAACTTCAAAGTATACGTGTCACGAGCCATGATAAAAACGTACTTCCATTACCTGATTTAATATTGAACTATTCTGTGTTTATGTTCTAATTTGCTTAAAAACATAAATCACAGCATAAAAATGCAAAAAATCAAAAAAATATCTTGCTAGAATGCACTTTGGTCATTGATCTTGTCTCAGTTGCTATTGTTTTGCACAGCCGCATTTCGCAATATTTTATTATTTGTGTGAATTAATTAACCCGTTATGAAGAATTGTAGATTTTGTAGTTTTTTTATAATAGCTAATACAATAACAAATAAAACTGTGTATTTAGATTTTTGAATGAAAAGTAAAAAGTAGACAAAAAACTTATTTATTTGATGGGCAAATTTTGGTTGCTTTTGTTATGCACAGCACTGTATATATAAAGTGTTGTTGCAGCCTAATTGGTAAAATTTTTTATTGTTGTTAAAAATTTAAATTAAGAATTCATTTTACAATAATTTTTATTACTTCTATATTTCGACTTTAGTCTAAAGTCTTCTTCAAGTAGCTAAATAATTTATTAAAATACTAATAAACATTTTAATATAAGATATTTTTAAATTTATTTGTATAGTAAGAATGTTAAAATATGCAAGGGGTTTGAGGAATATATAAAAAAAATTCAAAAGGTAATAAAAATTAAATATAGGTATAAAAATAACTCTTCTATTAACATTTGTTAGCATAAAAAAACTTGCTTAAATTTTAAATTTTCAATAATTCATTTGCAATATATAGTTTAGTATTTTCCACACTAAAAAGAACGCATTTAGTTCACAAGACAACCTAGTTGTTGTTGCAAATTGGTTATTTATTTTTGTGCATAGTTTTGCATAAGTACAGCTGCTTCTTTTTTTGTATTCCTTTCCTTAGCCAGTGCTCAGGTAATTTTTTTTATTAAACTGCTTTAATTAATTTTAACATTTAATTTTTTTTTATATTTAAGACTCTATAGTTCCCAATAGATAAATAAAAATAATAAATAAATAAAGTTAAATATAGTTGTTTAATGAAATGCATGATTAAATGAGTGTAATTTTTACTCTTTTTTTTGCTTTGATTTATTAAACACATCTATATAGTATTATCTGTATATAGTATTATCATTCATGGATAAAGTCTCCTAATCTAACTCAGACATATATGAAGAACACTGATCAAACTTAGAGTAGTTCTTATTTCACATTTTAAATTTTTTTTTCAGTTTAATATCGGTCCAACAAACGTAGTGGATACATTGTGTCGTAATCATACGACATTAGGAATGAAAATAAAATTGTTCCATTTCAACTTTCAGAAACATTATTGTTATTGCAGTTGCCAACATCCCTTATATAAGAAAAAGATAGTTAATGAATAAATGTCAAATTAATGACTTGGAAATAATAGCTAATGGGTGAATTTTAGGTTAAGAAACCCGTTATCAATCAATGTTTAAATTTATTTAGGTGAAATCAAAAGTAGATTTTAAAATACATTTAGAAGATTGATTTTTATTTTTTTTTTTAGTTTATTGATTTCAACACACAAAATTAATATTAAACTGAGGATTTACCTTCAGGTTTTCTTCTTTTCTTTCATTCAGCAGCTTCCACTAAGGCATAACTTACTCAGCACTACGATATCAATATTGACATGTAATTGCATACTAGAAAGACCACTATGCGACTGTGTGAACCCGATAATGACTTTTGTCGGGTTTGTGGTGGCGCGATTGAGAAGCAAACTGTACTCTATCTCATTACTGGCTAGGAGAAGATTCCTAATTTTTAGGGCCTCTTTTCATACTCTTTTCATACCGACTTGGCTAAGTTTATAGACTTGACAGGTTGATTAATTTTCACATGAATGGGGAGTTGTGATTACCATTACTGTTCATACACTGAACTATAGTTTGCGTATGAAAAATCCTAAAACGTGGTATCACAACGGGCCAATATTTATGCTCAACTGGGGTTTGAGCACAAAGCTGCTATTTCAACCTAACCTTAACATCAACTATTTTAAGCATTTATTTCGTTTATTTAATACCACGCAAGAAATTACCTGGTACTTTTAAACTTTTAAGGAAAACATGCCTGGGTAAAATATTATATGCATATCCTGTAGTGAAAAGTAATGCAATAGAATTTTTGGTCATAGCACTTCATATGTCTTCTATTTAAATTACATTCGCACGATTTAAATATAAGTAAAATAAAATATTCCTTTACATTACCAAACATTAATTTATACGATAATTATTTGACTATAACATTATTTGATACACTTATCTTTACAGAAATGATATTTCTTTAATAATTTTTCTATAAATGTTTAATTTTTTATTGAGTAAGGTAGAAGGAGTGCAGTTGCAGTAATAGATAATTTCTGTTTATATATAAACACCTACTCGTATATGAGTATCTGTAGCATATATTATGTCATTTTTGTAATTGGTATGGATATTTGTTACAAACGTCTGAAAACTTTGTAGATGATGTCATATTAATAATCAATTAATGAGTGACGATTCTATCCCATGCAACGTACGCATAAGAAAACTGAAATTACCTCTCTCATAACGGAACGACAAATCTAATATCTAGTTTTTTAGCATTATTTAGCAAAAATATTATTTAAATTAAACTAAAGGGATTACCATATTTTATGAGTATATTTATTTTGTGGGTATGAAATTCAAAATATCTTATATTTGTAAGATATGAGGTCCTATAATTTTTTGTATTTTAATTATTTTGATTATATTTTTAAAATTTTATAAAAATGTATAAACTTAATATATTATTATTTTATTTGTGACCAAAAATATTATATAATAATTTATTATCGGGCTAATTGATTAATTTAAAAATAAAAATAATAAAAAAACTATAATTTATTATTTATATTTAAAAACAGTTTATATTTCATTAAAATATTTTTCCAATATTATGTCTATCTTCGATTGTCATCTTCAGGGAAACTGAAGATACAAACTGAAGATGACTATCGAAGATAGTCGAAATATTAGAAAAATATTTTAATAAAATATAATTTGTTTCGAAATATAAACAATAAATTATAATTTTTTTATATCTATTTAAATTGACCAATTAGTCTGATAATAAATTTTTATATAAACTTAATATACTGAAGCTTAAAATTTTTATTTAATAATCACGACCTACCCTACACGCTTTAATAATCCTTTGTGGTATCCAATTTTTTATGTAAAAAAAATATTTTTAAATGAAAAATAAATTCAACTCAAACCGTGATTAAAATATAAACAAAATTTTTTTTTCTATTTAAATATTTTTAACAATATTAAAAAAGAACAACTTCAACTTCATTCACTTTACCAACAAAATAATGTAGTCTCGAAAACACTTAGAATATTACCAATTTTATTTATTTAATTATTTATTGTATTTATTTATATCTTATTGATTTTTGTTTGCTACTCATTTTATGGATTATTTTAATCTATGCACTTTATCATTACAACTAACCATAGCGCTGATAATAATAATGACTTTTTGTCAACATCATCATTATCGACATCATCATCATTATCACAATAATCACCAACAAATCATTTATCACAGAAATTTCGCGTATTTTTCACCTGTGTACACACTTCGTTGTTGTTGCTACTCTGCTGCGTTTGTTGTTGGTGTATTGCACAGGCGCTACCTGCATATGAGCCGCTATTTTTGTATTTTTTCTTTTACTAAACTTTAAAAAGATCTAATTTCGTTTTAGAATATAAATCTGTTTTATTCAAATATTTTATAATATATTTAAATTTTATATATAATTCAATAATGCAATGCACATTTTTTTATTTTAATATTAATAACATTTCCATCCCACAAAACTCTTCCGCGCGAACCTTCGATACACAATCATGTGGCCCGACGAGCTCAAACTGATTTACTTGGTTACTTGGTCGCTTGGTTGCAATGTGAATCCAACACAACATTGTTGGATGTTGTAATGTGCATTGTGCGTGGTATTTGAACATGTTCGATGCTGTGTGTAATTACACAAATCAAAAGTATACTAAGAAAATGTATCTTTATGGTTTAGAAAAATGTTTTTTTTTAAATTATTTTTTTTTTAATTATTTTTTAAATTCATATTAATTTGTTAATTAAAATATATAAATATGCATAATAGAAAAAATTAATTAAAGTACATATTAATTTAATTATTTTTATTCGTTATCTATATTTTTAAATAATACTTATAAAGTGATGTTTAATATAAATTACAAAAACTTTCGAAGCCTGGCACTTTCAGTCCAAACAAATTATATATCAACTATAAACTAATTAAAAATTCGAAAATTTTTTAAGACCACTAATGATGCAAGTACTTATACAATACCCGAAACAACGTTGTATGGTCAGCCAAATTTCAATAAATTAACTAAAACTTTTGTTGTTGTCTTCTCATTTCTATTAGAATCTTTCTAACTTTTAAATAGTTTATTTTTTCATAAGTGGCATGGGCGTACACAGGAAGGGGCAGAGTGACTCTTCACGTACATATTGAGAAAAGAATATATTAAATTTAATAAACGGATTGTAATATAGTAAATAAGATGCCAATAATTCTATATACTATATATATATTCTATATACTATAGTATATTCTATAGTATATAATTGTGGTTAATATATAATACGTAATATATATTATTTATGTTTATTTCAAAAATAATAAATAATATTGTTATTTTATATTTATTAGAAGTGCAAGAGGATTATTGTGTTTACTTCGTCG
>NW_024033356.1:0-7968 GCF_002237135.1 Teleopsis dalmanni
TCCGGCTCCCAAGTCAACCTGATAACCGATCAAATAATTAAGAAGTTAGGTGAAAACCCGAAAAAGACCTCAGCATGTATAGAAGGTGTGGGGCAAAAAAAAAACAAGATGCGCAACAACGAATCAATTTAGCTTTCTCGTCCAGAATTAACGGATTTAGCAGCCGAATAGAGGCTTATGTATTACCTAAGATTGTGTGTGACCAGCCGAGCATTCATATTGAAAGCTCAAGCTGGAAAATACCACAGAACATCAATCTGGCAGATCCGTCGTTCAATACCCCAAACAAAATCGATCTCCTACTTGGAGCTGAGTTTTCTCATCAACTATTGTCCATCGGCCAAATAAACCTTGGCAGAGCTCTCCCCATCCTACAGAACACATTGCTTGGGTGGCTTGTGGTGGGAAAAATATCTAACCAAAATTCAATTATTTCACCACAAGTTTGTGGAATATGCTCTGAAGATGAGCAAGATACGATGAAGGTTATCGAGCGGTTCTGGCAACTAGATGAACCAGAAAAGGCAAACAAAAATCTGTCTCCGTCCGAAGAGTTGTGCGAGTCTCATTTTGCAACTTATATGAAAAGGAATCAAGACGGTCGATTCAGTGTCAGATTACCCTTCAAGCAAGATCCATCGTTGCTTGGTGAGTCAAAACACATTGCCATTAACAGGTTTTTAGCGTTGGAAAGAAGACTCGATAAGGATGTAATACTCAAAACACAGTATGTACAGTTCATGAATGAATATGCTGATCTCGGACACATGGAAAGGGTTGACATCAACCAAGTTAATCCTCATTATGTCATCCCACATCATGGCGTTTTACGGCCCGATAGCAGCACCACGAAATTAAGAGTGGTGTTTGATGCATCGTGCAAGACGAGTAGTGGACTATCGTTAAATGATACAATGTTTACTGGCCCTACAATTCAAGAGGAATTGTTTGCGATTTTACTTCGATTCAGGTGCCCAAGATTTGTCTTTTGTTCTGACATTCAAAAAATGTACAGACAAATTATTATTCAGCCCGAAGATCAAAGATATCAATTAATAGTCTGGAGAAGCAATAATAACGAACCCTTACAATTTTATCGATTAAAAACAGTCACCTATGGAACACGATCAGCCCCATATCTGGCTACTAAATGCTTACAACAGTTGGCGAAATCTGAGTTGCAAAAATATCCACTAGGTGCAGCAGCACTAAGTAATGACTTCTACGTAGATGATTGCCTAAGTGGATCAAATAGTCTCCAAACTGCCAAAGATATACAAACTCAGTTAAAAGGTTTGTTGGAATCAGCAGGATTCAAGCTACGTAAATGGTGTGCCAACCATCCGTCACTTCTTCAAAATATTGCAAAAGAAGATCAAGAAGTTGATTTGGACTTTCAAAGTGACGACGCAACATCAATCAAAACATTAGGATTGACTTGGCAACCAAAAGAAGATCAATTTCGCTTAAAATTAAAACTGGATCCACTAAAAATCATTACTAAAAGAACCATTACTTCGAACCTAGCCAAAATTTTCGACCCATTGGGACTACTAGGTCCAGTACTCGTAACAGCAAAAATACTAATTCAGGACCTATGGCAACTACAATTAACATGGGACGAAGCAGTACCAACCGAAATATACACTAGGTGGACTACCTTTTATGACGATCTACAAGTACTAGATCAATTTAAAATAGATCGTCATATATTCGGAAAACAGATGCCAGCACTTGAATCAATACAATTGCACGTATTTTGTGATGCTTCACAAAAGGCATACGGAGCCGCAGTCTATGTTCGAGCGAAACTAATGGATGGTCGACTAATAAATCGATTGTTGTGTTCCAAGTCTCGTGTTGCTCCACTCAAAAAACAAACGATTCCAAGGTTAGAACTGTGTTCAGCTCTATTAGGAGCGACATTGATGAAAAAGGTTAAGAACAATATAAATCATGATGTAGCAACATATTATTGGACTGATTCAGAAATCGTTCTCTTCTGGATCAATTCTTCATCAGCAAGGCATCAACAATTCATAGCAAATAGAATCAATGCAATTCAGGAAATTAGCTTGCCTAATCAATGGCGTCACGTAAGATCTAAGGACAACCCAGCTGACTCATTATCACAGGGTATCAAGCCAGCTCAATTACTCGAAAATAACTTGTGGTTATACGGTCCACTCTTTCTTCATGGTTCCGAAAGCAACTGGCCTGGCAAATTCAATAAAACTCTCTGTATTGATCCGGTGAATCCTGAATGGAAACAAACGACAAGGGAAGTGGCCTTAATCTCAACTGATTACGATATCCATTGGATCGATAGAATCAATCACAGGAATTCATTTAGAACTCTACTACATACGGTAGGATATATGCTGCGATTTGTAAATCGGGCAAGGCGAACCAATTTAAGCAATATCACTATGGCTCTAAGCCCTATGGAACTGGAGCTGTCACTCAGGCATATAGTGAAGTACATACAACAGTCAGAACTAAAAGAAGAATTAATTCAGTTAGAACGCAACCAAACAGTAAAACCTGCAAGTACACTTGCTGGACTGATGCCATTTTTAGATGAACACAAGATAATTCGCGTGGGGGGAAGGTTAGAAGCATCATCACTTACATATGATGAAAAGCATCAGATAGTCCTTCCATACAATAACCCTATTGTAAAACTGATAATGAAAGACATACATGAACGAAATATGCACTGCGGCGGTCAAGCACTGCTGGCAGCAGCGAGACAAAAATTTTGGCCGATCAAGGGTAAAATTATGGCAAGATCAACTATTCACCATTGTGTTCGTTGTACTAGATGTAAACCAGTTACTTTTGAACAAGTCATGGGAAGTTTACCAAGGCATCGAGTACAGCCAAACAGGCCATTTTTTAATACCGGAGTTGACTTCTGTGGGCCTTTTTGGGTGCATTATAAGGTGAGAGGAAAACGTCCGCATAAGGCATACCTAGCAGTTTATTGTTGTTTTGCGACAAAGGCAGTACACTTGGAACTGGTAAGCGACTTGACAACAGAAGCATTTATCGGATCATTAAAACGTTTTATCGCACGACGCGGATGCTGCCAAAATATATACTGTGACAATGCAACGAATTTTGTCGGTGCCTCTAACAAGTTGCAGGAATTAACAACAACAATCCATTCCAATGTAGCTCAGGAACAAATAACAAAAACTTGCAGCAACAAGGGAATAGCATTTCACTTCATCCCTCCTCGTGCACCTCATTTTGGTGGACTATGGGAAGCAGCGGTTAAATCAGCAAAGTACCTATTGGTCCGAAGCGTTTCAACTGAAACGTTAACGTACGAGGAACTCGAAACCGTCATTATAGAAATAGAAGCTATTTTAAACTCACGACCTTTAACACCAATGTCGTCTAATCCAAATGATTTGCAGGCTCTCACACCAGGTCATTTCTTAGTTGGTGATGCACTAACAGCACCCGTAGACGCAACATGTGAAAAGGTAAAATCATCTCTTTTGAATAGATGGAATCTGGTTGCACACTTAAAACAAGAGTTTTGGAAAAGATGGCGGGCAGAGTACCTAATGGAACTACAGGTTCGAAACAAGTGGCGTGAAGAATGCAAAAACATTGAAGAAAATACACTGGTGATCCTTAAAGAAGATAATGTACAACCTTTGCAATGGCCTTTAGGGCGAATAATGAAGACATATAAGGGTAATGATGGATTTATACGAGTCGTAGATGTCAAAACCGCAACAGGCATGTTAAAGCGACCAATTCACAAACTAGCACCCTTATTTCCTGAAAACAAACCTATTAAAACACAGGAGAATCGCCATAACAAAGAAGAACGAATGGACAATGAGATAGTCCCACGAAAACAAAGACGTGTGTCCTCCAATATAAAATTAACTACAGTACTGATATCTCTACTTTTACTCCCGATTGTTCTTTGTTCACCAGTAAACGTAACTGAACTTCGCTCCGCTCCTGGCATACATTTTGAACAAGTAGGAACAACAAAATTGATAACATCCCACTGGAAAATGATAATCTATTACGATTTAGCTCCATTTAATACAGAGCTGGACATACTAAAGGATTCAACGTTGAATCTTTTGAAGCTATGTGATCAAAGCAACTTAAATTCAACATGCAAGTTTGTGGTTCATCATTTCCAGCAAGCAGAAAGTGAATTGAGAACAGCATTTGAATTTATGTCAAGCGCCCGAAATAAGAGAGGGGCAATCGATTTAGTTGGGAATATAGCAAGTTCCCTGTTTGGAGTACTCGATTCCAATTATGCAAGTGACATGTCGAAGACGATCAAAACCCTAGAAGATCATGATGACAAACTCAAACATCTGCTCAAAAATCAAATATCAATAATTGACTCCACAATTAACGTTATAAAAAAAACCAGATAAGTCTCAAAAATAATTTCCAGGGTATAGAGACTCAATTAAACGCGATCTCCAAAAGGTTAGTTAAGGACGAACATGACCAATTATATGGCAATATTATTAACATGCTGAGCATCCAAATGACAATCGCCACGATAAATTTGCAACGTACGCAATCCACAATCATGGATGTTCTCATTGATAGTCATCACGAAAAAATTAACCCGCTTCTAATTACGCCGCAACAGTTAATAACGGAAGGAGAAAAAATCCGAGCACATTTACCGTCTCATTTACAATTTCCAGTAGAACAAGATGATATATTAACTCTTTATAAGCTGATGCAAGTAACTGGGCAGGTATCAAGTGACCATGTAATATTCAATATTATGATACCACTCGTTGAACGAAAAACCTTTGAAATATTTCATGTAGTACCTGTGATCTCTAGCGCGACCAAGGTATTAACGTCAATAAGGCCATCAACAGAATATCTGGCTATCAATTCTCACAAGGATGAATACTTCCCCATAACAAAATTAGCACTGCAATCGTGTATTACAACTGAAGAGGACTCATACCTTTGCTCAAATGTTCAATCTATTTATCGTCGTGGAGCAAATGTGTGCAAGTGTGAAATCAATTTGTACAATAATGGAACAGGTGACGAATGCGAAATAGTTGAATTAAAGGAAACTACCATTTGGACTCAGCTGAAACACAAAAATCACTGGATATACGCTACCAAATATCCGATGCAACTCAATGCAGTATGCGGTTCGAATGCATTTCCAGTGATACTGAATAGTACCGGCATGGTAAAAATTGCATCAAATTGTGTCATCAGAGACAACACGGTTCTTATTCAAGGACACCAAGTCATAACAAGTCTGCTCAAATCAGCATATACGAGCATAGGAATTTCAACACCTGAAATTAAGCCATCTAAGCGGATAAACAATTCTGAAATTGAATATCTTCCACAATTAAGAGAACTAACAATTCTGCAAAAACAACTAACGAAGGATACATTACCTGAACTATCATCAAAAGTACAGCAAACTGAAAAGCATAGCTTGTCAGTGGGGTACGCAGCCTTGTTTTTGATTATTGGAATCATCATCTTAAAAATAACTAAACTAATACGAAAAAATCAGACGCAAGGTCAACCGAATGTTCAGACACCTCAGCCGCTTCCAAGATCAAGGTCAACATTTGATATCACAACAACATAAAGATGACATCACTCTAGTTGAATTAAAATTCAACGCGGGGGAGGATATGTTAAGTATTACATTTATTTTGTCTTTTGCTGACCCATGATAAAATGCATTTAACGTAATCGTAATATATTAATAGGTTATATTTTTGCTGATTAGTGTTTATTTTATAACTAGGGCAAGAACACATTTTAAATAATTTATTGTTCATTGTTTTGGTAAATATTTTATGTAATTTGCTTGCTATTAATTACTCATTGTTTTGGTAAATATTTTATGTAATTTGCTTGCTATTAATTATTTATTGTTTTGCTGAATATTTTATGTGTCATTATAAGTAATATTTTTTGCTTGATATTAATTGGGTCAGTAAATTATTGTACGTAATAAGTTTTAGTAAGTAATTATTATAAGAAAAAATGTATATAAACAAATCAATTCTTTTAATAAAGCGTATTCGATGATACAAATTTGAATAGAACTTATCTTCTTTTCATAAAATTACCAACGGGTTTATGTGCTCGGTGGTATCTTCAAGAATATAAAAAGTATACAAATATACCGTCCAACAAGTCACATGTGCTTGGTGGAATTCCGGTATACAAATACAAATTGATAGAAACTTGAGAATAAAAGCATTCTCAACAACATTATCGTCTTTGGCAATAGTCTGAAACATCACAATTTTAATTTAGAAAAGGTATTTCAGAGATTAAGCGAATATAATCTCAAATTGAACCCAGAGAAATGTAACTTCTTAAAACACGAAGTTACATACCTAGGACATCTAATAACAGAGCAAGGTGTTAAGACAGACTCAAATAAACATAAAGTTATACGAGACTATCCGAAACCAACGAATGTCGATGAAGTAAGAAGATACGTAGCCTTTTGTAATTACTACAGGCGATTTATCAAAGACTTTGCATCCATAACTAAACCTCTAAACAGAATGTTGAAGAAAAATCAAAAATTTGAATGGAACCCAGAATGCGACGCAGCATTTCAACAACTGAAAACCATTCTTATAAACCCTCCTATACTTCAGTACCCTGATTTCAGTAAACCCTTTATAATCACAACAGACGCATCTGATTATGCACTCGGTGCAGTCCTTTCACAAGGTGAAATCGGTTCAGATTTGCCAATATGCTACGCAAGCAAAGCCCTACAAAAACATGATCTGAATAAACCAGTCATTGAAAAGGAGCTACTTGCGATACATTGGGCAATTAATTATTTTCGACCATATGTATATGGTAAACATTTCCACGTCGTCACTGACCATAGACCATTGATATCCCTATTTGTACATAAGAATCCATCTTCTAAGATGACGAGGATTCGAGTAGACCTATCTGACTATGACTTCGACATCGTTTACAAAAAAGGTAAAATAAACACTAATGCCGACGCACTATCGAGAATAAAGATAGACAGCGATATTTTAAAAAGATTGATACCAAGTAAAGAAGATAAAACGTCCGACCGCAAGATGTGTATTCCGGTAGAAAATGAAATTTTGGAACAAATTAATGAGAAAGCTCGAGTATGTATAACGACTCGTAGCAAAAATAAATGCGCACCCTCGACAAATACACAAGTGGATACAAAACCTACTGAGCCTGATCAACTCTATTGCTGGGATTGTACTTCCATAAGTGACATACGAGGAATTAGAAAACTACAATTCAAATGTAGAGAAAAACTTAAGAATAAAGATGCATCTATATATTATGATGAAAAAGAATTTGTCGTAGAGTTAGGCGAAATACCTCCGAAGCCGATTTCGATTATGGTTAAGCTGATAACTCAAGCAGAAAAACTAGATATATTGCAATTAGCATTATCATACGACGATAAAATATTTGAATCCATGGATAAAAATCAATTTAAGAATATTATTAATACGTTGCAACGGAAGAATAAAAACAATAAAAAGTTAACAATATTGTTATATAAGAAACCAGAACACATCACGGACACAATCAAAATGTATAGATTGATTGAAGAATACCACAACAATCCAATCAGCGGACATCTTGGAATACGCAAAACAGTTACAAGACTAAAACAAAAATACACGTGGAAACACATGAAGCGAATGGTACACAAATTCATCACGACATGTGAAAAGTGTCAAAAGAACAAACAAATTAAACATAGTAAAGAACAACTTCAAATTACTTCAACCCCATATACCGCTTTCGAAACAATACAAATTGACACAGTCGGACCCCTGAGACCATCAAACGGTTACAGGTACATATTAACAATGCAGTGTGAACTTAGCAGATTCATAATTGCACAACCGATAGTAAACAAAGATGCTAAAACAATAGCTACAA
>NW_024033357.1:0-7964 GCF_002237135.1 Teleopsis dalmanni
TTCGATATTTAAGTTTATGTAGTTTGCAGCACTGTCCTTAATTACTATGCAAATGAGCGCGATCTGTCGGACAGTTCGTTTACGGCAGCTGTTGAAACCAGTTCACCTCAGTAGTGCGTTGCGAAAAAAACAATGGAAAAAAATATTGAACAAAGAGTTTGCATCAAATTTTGTTTTTCGAACGAAATTTCGTGTGCAGAATCGTTGCGAATGCTACAAAAGGCTTATGGGGAATCAGTTTTATCGAAAACTCAAGTTTATGAGTGGTACAAAGCCTTTCAGGACTGTCGTACGACCGTCGAAGACATGCCGCGTTCTGGACGACCTTCGACCTCTACCACCGACGAAAACATTGAAAAGGCAAAGGAAATCGTGTTCAAAAATCCTCATGTGAGTGTTAGAGAGATAGCACGAGAGCTAGGCATCGGTCGTGAGATGGCTCGTTTGATTTTGGTGGACAATTTGTGTATGCGACGTGTCAACGCCCGGCTTGTTCCGATTCACCTCAATTTGTTCAACATTATCAACGATTTTAAGGCCAAACATTCAATAAATACCATCGAACAGCCACCGTATTCACCTGATCTTGCACCGTGTGACTTTTTCCTGTTTCCCAACCTCAAATTACCACTCAGAGGAACGCGTTTTGAATCCATAGAAGACGTAAAACAGAATTCGCAGAGGGAACTCAAAGCCATACCGGAAAGCGCCTATATAAAAAATGTTTTGATGATTGGAAGAAACGTTGGCATTTGTGTATCGCTTCTAATGGAGCATATTTTGAAGGAGATAAAATAAATATTGATGAAGATTAAGAATTTTGCGTTTTATTTAAAATTTCCGGAAGCTTTTCGGTCACAATGTATATATATCATAAATTTTAATAATCTCTGTATTATTTTTCGACAAGCTTACAACACTTGGCGTACGAGTCATGAGCAGCCTGTAAGAGCACTCAAGGAGGTTAAGTGCCAAAATGGAAATAAAATTGTATGAATACTCACACACGATATGAAGGTAGATAGGAAGGAGAATTAGAACGTTTAGAATAGTAGAAAATTGCTTTTATATAATTTAAATTTCAAATTGTGAAAGATGCATGCCAACACGCAAGCAGACACACCCACAACGAGTTTCGGATGTTTGAAGAACCCAACCTATTATAAAAGCAGTTTATGTAGAATTTGCAACTAATAAATTTCTTAACTTGAAGTTTTTGTTCCTCGACGAATATTTAACGAACCAACTTAATCAAACATGCAGAAATACAGCAGCTCAGAAAGCAGCTATCCAGACAGATGGTCGGAATTCATATACCAGGTATGCTAAATTGTGGTAACGGGGGTGTTTGAGGAGTAAAGGCGAAATGATTCAAACATTTAGCAGTATTAATAGCAAATCTTTTATGTCCTGTTGCAAGCTTTTAATGCATACGTCCTTTTTGCCACTTTAGAATCTTTGTAGCAGTAAAAATATTTGGCAATACGCACAAATGGGGAACTTACGTACTCAAGTCTGCTCCATTTTTTTTTTAAATATGTGTTGACGCTACGCAATATGTCAAGTGGGGCATACAAACATATTCGTACACAATACAAAAGGACATGCACACTGCCGAAAAGTCCTTAAGCAACATTGTGTGCTCCTGCTACTACAGCTGCTGCTACTGCTTTCAGGCTACCAGTATCGGTACGGTTGCGTGTGCAGCAAATTTTTCCTTGAACTCTCGTTTGGGATTAAATCGAAAATCCCATTTACAAATATTTGCATACGAAATATTTACCGAAATTAAAAAAGGAAGCTGCCGAAACGAAGAACAGAGCAAAAACAACAATAAGAAGAATAATATAGGATATATTAAAATAATAACAATTTGTTAAACACACAAACAATGAAACTTTATGTATCAAAGCCGTAAAGGATAAAATTTGAAATTCCAATACAGAATTTTATACAAACTTCCTGGTATGCGGAAATGTGTATTTTTGTTTATTTGTTATTATTTTGTTTCAATATTTTTAAAATATTCACAAATATTTACTTACTGCAATGCGCAAGCCATCGTCAGTGTTATCGCAATCGGTATGATGATGATGAAAAGTCCAATTAACAATGTGTACACATTCTGAAAATCTAAAAATATAATTTCCATTAAATATAATTTCCACAAAATTGAACAGGAAAATAGAAATTTAAACAAATAGAAAAACAATTTTCGAAAAAAAACATATACTCACCAAGTTCTAGGCCACCTCCAAGGTTTGGTTCTTCCATTACTGAAAATGCGGTGGCATTACCCATACGTTCAGCAATAGCATAGCTTATGTTCATCGCAGTGTCATTACCGTTTTTTGCCAAGTACTCTTTTAATGTGGTATTTTCGCCAACCTGCATTTCTGCTGAGTTGCCCACATCTACGCTTAACTCATCCTTGCGCAAATTATTAACGCCATGATTGAGTATAAAGTGTGCATAGTCTGCCGCGGTGTGTTTCGCATTGCGATGTAACGTAGCTGGATTGCCAAATGGATAAGAACCCTCAACGCCATCAAAGCCAATGCCACCAGCACCTTCGTCTATCAGATCGCCACCGTATTGTATTGACGACTCGACAAGTCTGTCAACTTCATTGCCATTCACGTTCTCTTCAATGTCATTCTCATATACGCCTGAGCGATGTTGATTTGCTTCGTCGGGCATGAAATCGATTTCTTTCAATTCAATCTGTGGCGGCAGTTCACCTATTACAGGCACACCTATTGACATTTCCGGCAGTATAGCCGGTTGTATGATGACATCAGGTGCTTGTGCAGGTACAATTGTTGTTGCTCCAACACTATTACTACTGGGTTGTTGCTGTTCAACTTCCATCACAGATTCACCAACATAAGTAACGTCGAGTGGCGGTGCGCCATCTATGCCACTACGAAAAATCTTCAACGCATCTGAGGTGTGCTGCAACGGTGATAAATATATATCTTCTTCATAACGCAAGGGTGGATTTCTCATTTTTCCAACATTAGTTGGTGTAGTTGGTGCTTTGTAATTAGCTGGAAAAAACTGTGCCTCGAGACGTCTCTTACGTAGTTGCTGTTGCAACTGCTCATAACTGGTGTTGGGTGTTGGTAGAGACTCACCCACTTTAACCTCAGTATTTGATATATAGAAAATAGTATCAGAATCACGATCTATGTTTGGCTTACGTGGTGGTGGTGGTGGTGGTGGCGGTGGCTGTAAATAACCATCACTACCGCTTTGCTTGACATCAGCAGTAAAAAGTTCATCTGACATTTGCGGCGGTTTAACTAAAGCATTTTGATTATAATATTTTACATCTTTGAGTTCAACATCCGCATCTGCATCAGCACGAAAAGTAAATATAGGATTTAAGTTCTCTACACTAGCTGAGTTATCAGTGCTATTCTCACCCGTATCTATAATTTCCACAACCAAAACTTCATCACTGCCACCGTTGGCACTGGTACCATTCTGTACACCACCAGCGTTATTGGCTGCATAAGACTTAACCGATATCGGATTTCTGTTCTTAGCAGCATAATGGTTATAACTATTACTTCTAGTGTTGGCGTTGTAATCTGTTTGTCTATATAAAAATTCCAGATCTTCGCTCTCATTACCAATACCCTCAGATACATTTATATGTATTTCTATAGCTGCCGGCTCGGGCTTGCCTAAACCGCCACTTGCTGCTATATTATTAGATTCTGGTGTTGAACTATCTACACGATCGACTACATATTGCGTAAAGCGTTCTTGTGTGGACGCTGCCAATGGTGGACGCGTAGTACCTACAGCTGATTCCACTGGTAAAGAATAATAGCCTTCATTGTCCTTAAAATTTGTAGAAGCTACAATTGAATCAATCGTTGAGTCGTAGACTTCAATTTGTATATCAGAAATTTTGGACTCCGTACGTACTGTATTATCTAATGCAGTAGGTATACCAGCATTTCCAGCAATACTTTCTGCACTCAACAAGTTCTTTCTTTCGGGAAAACGTGTGGCACTGTTTATAGCCTTTGGTACTTCAAATACTGTAGTTGAAAGTACGGGTGTTAATTCTTCTGTTAGACTTGGTTTTCCAGTTGTTGTTGTTGTTGTTGTTGTTGACAGTTCATTTAAATTATCATGCTGTTCTGTTGTTTGCTCAACTAATGCAGTTGGCGCAATTATTTCAACTATGCGTCCATCCCGCAATCTTGAGGCAATTGAAGACTCATGCTGTTCATGCGGTCGCTGGCTTGCAGTATGCAAAACGCTAAAAGTTTTCTCCCCCATGAAAATTGGACCTAAGTAACCACTATGCACGGGAGTGAAAGTTGTCGTTAAAGAGGGTGGTGAGGTGGCTGGAAATGTAGTTTGATCCAACTTATCGAGTTGCAGATTAACACTTAATTGCTTTACTGTAGTTGTTGTTGGACTTTTAGTTGCTTTCACTGGTTCTGTTGCTGCTGCTGTTGCTACATTTGTTGCTGTAAGGTCGTTTGATATTGATTTTTTAGTTGCTGGTTCTGCTGCTGCTGTTGTCTCCACTGTGAGCGCCACTGTTGTTGTTGTTGTTGGTAAGTCAATTAATGTCGCTTCTGTTGTTGTGGATGCTTGAGCGGTATTTTTCGATGTGGCAGTTGTTGCTGCTACTATTGTTTTTGTTGCTGTTGCTGTTGCTGTTGGTGTGGCTGCTATTACTTGTGATTCATTACTGCGTCTCACTGTTGCGATGAAACCACTTTCAGTTGTTGGCATATCTGTCACATCAACTAAATAATGCTTGTCAATTAGTTGCTTCTTTTTAGTGCTCTTCACACCATCGTGTCCGTCATTGAGTGGGTGGTAGAGCTTTTGTTGTTGTAAAGCATGAATTGCCTCCAAATCATGTTTCTCTAAATCGATAAGCTTTATGCTACCAGCTTCCTGATGGTGTTCATGCTGTGGCGTTTGTTCTCGCTGCTGTTTTGTAGGCAACACATTTATTGCCTCTGGATGTTTGGTTGTCATAATCACGGGGGCTGTTTTCATATTCACAGCTTCCAAATTACTTTGCTTTGCTGTTACTCTACTGGCATTGCTGTTGTTTTTCAAATTGTTTGTGCTGTCGGCACTGTCTTTTGTTGTTACAATTTCATCAATTTGGCTGTCATTAAATTGTGCAACGATTCCCACTTCAACTTTAGCTCTTGTTGCCGTAGGTGCAGTAGTCGCAATAGTTGCGGTAGCTGCTGTGTACTCGATTGTCGTTGTCATTATATCCGGTTCCGTTGTAATTACCGGCATCTTTAATATCTCTTCGCTAACTCCCGCCGTTTGTACAACTGCATCCATTAGAGTAGCTCCAGGTAAAATAGTTGCTATTTTGGCTGTTGTTGCCGTGTCTACTCTCGATCTTATAGTTGTTGTTTGTGCCGCTGTTGTGGCACTATCAGTTTCCTTAGCAATTTTTTCAGTTGCATATTCTGCTATTGCTTTTGGCATGGCTTTAGCATCATCTTGTTGCGTTGTCAACATCATCGCACTTATATTGATGACACTGTCTGTACTAATGGCATTTGAAGTAGACTGTGTTGTTTGTCCAATGGTTGTATTATGCTTAGTTTCATTTTCCAATTTCAACGCAGTTGTTGCCAGAACGTCTGGCGGTAACGATTTTGTTGCTATTACGCGTGGCATGTTTCCAAGTGTTGTTGCATCTGACATTGTTGTTGGCTCACTTATTTCATACACCTGCATAGATTTAGTGGCAACAACACCTGGCATTGGTATCTTTGTGGTTTCTACCGTCGCATACTCTGTGGTTTCATATTGATTTTCCCGACTGCCTATCTTTTTCTCACTCAAATTTGGCACAGGTTCTGTTGCAGCTTGTGCAACTTCAACTGCACCCTCAGTGGATGTTTTATTTAATGGAGTTGTCACTATAGTTCCACGTAGAGTAGCTAAAGTAGTGTCTGGTGTAGTTGTTGTTGCTGTTGTTGTTGAAACTTCTATTTCAGTTGCTCTTATAAAATTTTTCTCACGCCATATTGTCTTATCCTTTGTTGGAAATTGTTGTCTTTTCTTTGTGTACTGGGATTTCATAGATTTACTTTTTGGCTTCGGTGCTGTATTTTTAAATTCTTTCCTGTACTCTTCAACATTCTTGCTCGACAGTTGTGTATTGGAGACCGGTTTCGCTATAGTTGGTGTTGTTGTTATTGTTTGGCTTGTTTTGGCTATGGGCGTTAGTGGTAATCCCTTTGCAGTTATCGTCGTCTTTGCAGTTTGTTGTAGTACCTCAGGCGTTATGCCAATTTCAGCAGAAGTAACGACAAGCGTTGGTGTGTCGCCTTCCACACTTATGGTTAAATGATGAGTTGGCGCTCCAGTAACTGCATATAAATGCACATTTATGCAGAGGAAAATGAAGATGCAGTAAAACATTTTTAAACAAAGTTTCGTCATGTTTGGTTTATTAAAATTTAAAGTTATTAAGCGGAATTTTTCAACACTTTGTACTACTTTTGCTTGCTTGTGTTGTTGATTGCTTTTGGTACTTTAATTTCTGAAATGCATACAAGTTGCTGCAACAAAGGCGTTGGCAATGCACATCGCTTCCTCTACTTGCATCGAAACTTCACAAATGCACAGCAGCTGCTTTGATGTTGTTTGGGTATTAAAACTTTTTAAACCCACAATTGTCTTCTATTGTAGCGATAGAGTCACTGACTCTCTCTCTCACTCTATGTGTACGTGTGTATGTTAAATTTTTTACCGGTACCGACGCCGGTTGACAGCGTATAGATACGCTGCCACACTGCAAAAATTGCAAAAGTAGAAAAAAATTAGCAAACTTGGATGCAACAAAAATGGCTCTGATGCGCTAAGTGCTTTGAAAAGTTTTCCAAGTTTCTTATTTGCTCATTCCTTGTAGTGGATTGAGGGTCGACGTTATGCGAGCTACGTGCACTGGAAAGTTTTTCTTGCGAGGTTTTAACGAAATACGAAGTGTGGCACTACTTCGCTTAGAAGTTGGCTTAGTTGTAGGTGGGTCCGTTGTGGTTTGTAAATGTACGGAAGGAAGTATTGTTTATGTTTAGTTGTGTTGTAAGCTCTGTAAAACGGAAAGGGAGAGACAGAAAAAAATTACAAGATATGAAAAGAAAAATCGAATTAAGCAGAGAAAATTCAATTTAAAGAGTTCATAAAACTTTTCCTTCTATACTTGCAACTGTCAACGTGTTGAAGTTTTATTCTGGAGTAATAATAAGTGCACCGCTACAAATTCGAAGCCAATGTTAACAACAAAATGAAAAATAAAAAAAGTTTTTAAATAAAATATTTCATATAATTAACTCACTGCTATTACTACTAATGCGAACTTTCTTGAAAGCCTTTGAAGTTTTAAAATAACTTTACTTTTATCTGGAATTTACAAACTACTTCCATCACTATGTTTCACTGAGAGCAAATTTCCATAAAATCGGAAAGTTGCTATATATATATATATATATAGTAAATATATATATTGAATTCCTAATAATAATAAGATTTCGAATTTTATAAGAGATTAATATTATTAATAAATACGTAAAAAATATAATTCCAAAACACCACTAATGATAAGTATTTGGCAATATTTGAGACAGCTGTGTAGTCAGCCAAAAATTCAATTAATTAAAAATAATAAAAATTTTGTTGTTGCAATTCACTACTGTTTGAAAAACCTATAAACTATAATAATATCTCAGATTTTATAGAATATTTATTATACGTGTTACGAATAGTTAAACAAAAAAAATACTTCCAAAAAACCACTGATAATGGTTCAGTCAAACATTCAATTAATTAAAATAATAAAAGTTTTGTTTTTGCATATATATATGTATATATTTAATAAGTGACAATAAGGTCATGTTAAATGTTTGTTAGAATTAGAAGGGAATGATCTATTATATCCTACTTAAGCCTGG
>NW_024033358.1:0-7962 GCF_002237135.1 Teleopsis dalmanni
TCGAAAAGATTATTAAAAAAAAAGAAAAAATTCGGCTGTATTACTAAAAGATAAACTTGGCTTCTATCAAGTCGGAACTAAAAAGTGTTCTCATTCTTGAAGCAACCGTATTACTGAACACTTGAGCCGCATATTTAACCCGCATTTTTTGGAACCAGTTAGGTCTGACGTGAGCATTTGTTAAACGGGGTGCACAACGAATGGTTGATTTCGAATCTTTATTATAAAAATAAACTAAATCGTCCCATTTAACTAAAATATTATTAAAAATTAAATTATTTTTACTATTTGCTAGGCAATTTCTTGTACTTTTCAATAAATGTGGAGCATCATATAAGAAAAATATTTCTTCTTCATTAACTTTAAAAAAAGGACGATGATCATCTACACCTAATAACTTAGCTAACCTAATATTATTTTTACTTTGATCACAAACAAAATGACAGGGAATTAAATTAATGCCTTGAAGTTGTTTAATAACTTTAATTACATATGAGCGTAAGGTTTCACCTTTGCAATTTCCGTTGACAAAAAAATAGGCAAAAGGTTGGGACCATCTATGTCTACCAATTCCCTGTACCATAAATGTCAAAACAGTACTTGCGACCTTACAAGAACGGTTTTCATCACCATAATCTTCAAGACCAACGATTTTATCGTTATGTCTATCATATTAAAGGTGAGCCTTTAAAGACATTTCATCGCACGAAATCGAAACGAATTTCTGCTCATATGAAAATCCGCGACTTCGCAACTCCAAGGTTTTATTACTGCTGTGAGTTAAGCCGGGGGATTTGGGCCAACTTGATACAAAGTCATGTAAAGTGCGTTCAGTTGGCCAATTAAAGCTTTCACGCAAATGCTTGTAGGTCAAAGGCGACAAAAAATAAACGGCTAAGACGTTAAAAGTCTTTAAATGTGAATCATACCTATATCCATTTGGATGACGATTAACATTGTGTAAACAACTTTTTACACATACTTGCACATTAAGTGGTAACTTACCGCAAAGCTGTTCTATCAAATCTTGCCCTGATTCCTGTGCCATATTATGTATGGTTTTATGTTTTGTGAGAGATTCAAGCAACTCCTTTTTCTCTTTCTCTAACTTTTCTATATAATCGTCTTTTTTTCTAATTTCTTCATCTTTTAATTTGAGGAAACGGTCTTTTTCATCAAATGCCTTCTCTAATGTTTTAATTTCTTTTTCAAAACTAATGACTCTTCTCTCAATTTTCTTTTTCTAGGAGTTGTTTCAGAAAGACTACTGTATGAAAAACAAACACGATTATTTTACACACACGCAAAATATTTATTTATTTATTCAATTTAGGAAAAAATTAGACTAGAATAATTTATATCTCGCCAAGCCAAATAAACGTGCACACTCTATGCCAGTCAAGTAAAGAAGAAAGAGAAAGAAAAAGCAAAAAACGAAGCCAAAATTATCGCTGCCAGATGTTAGGATGCCATCGTCAAAAACTACTAAATGTGTGCTGCCATATCGCCTAGTTGCTGTGCCAAATCTCAAACAACTACTGTCTGTTTGGACCTCTATTTCACAAACAGAGCTTATACTGTCCTAACCGATTCACTAGAGAGGTTGAAATTGCTAAACTGACTTTCTACATTACTTTTATTGTCTTTTGCATTGTCTGATTTATTAATAAAACTTAATTCTAAATTCCTGTTTGGATATGCATGTTTACATAGTTTTTTATGCGTAATAATTTCTTCTGAAAAATGATTGTTGCATGCATATATAATTTTAGTCTCGCCAACTACTCCTAAACGACTCTTCCATTCAGCTCTAATTTATTAAATTATAATGAAAATAAAATATGATAAGAATAATATAAAAAATTGAAACATAGAACACAAAACATGGAACATTAATTAATTGGGCTCCAATTAATTTCAAGAAAACAAGTAATTATTAGTTTTGAGGAAATTTTCTTAATACTTTAACAAACGGTGTGTTGAGAATTAATTACTTCATGCTTTTTTTAAGTTTTTAAAAAATTTGTGTTTTCGAAAACAATTCAATATTCCTTTACTACAAATAAATTCAAACAACATGAAATTAAATATTATAGTATTATTTTTTAGAGAAACATCTAAGTTTCGTATAACTCATATAAAATTTTTTCGTTATCTTTTATGAATTAAAAAAATATACACTTAACTCATTTATGTATATATAAATTAAATTTTTATTATAAAATACACTTGATACAATTCATACAATACTCAAACAGTTATAGTTAGACAAATAAGTAAATATAGAATAAACATGTTTATAATAAACTTAATATTAAAAATGTGGCATCTTAAAATACTTAAATACAGTAGTTGTAAAACATATAAAAAAAACAATACTGATGGTATTTCTTAATATTATTTTCACAGTAATATTAATACACGAATACAAAAACTTACCAAACAAACATTTCATAAATAACGTACATGCAGGTTAATCTTTTAAAACACAGATTATAATATAACAAATAATAATAACAATTGCATTCTAACCTTCCTTCACCGGTTGCTGGAAATTTGTATAGAGTTTTGTAAGTGGCACAGCCTCTAACACAGTGTCTCACCATCTACAAAACATTAATTTATTAATTATATTCTCCACTATTTTTAAATCATAATTATTATTATTTACCTTCTTTATTATTATTTCAAAAAAAATGTAGGATTAAACAACTTTGTTCACTTTTTGCTTTACAATATTGGGCGCAAATAAATTTTACTACTTTTTAACAATCATTTGCGCGGTAATTTTTTTTTTAATATGGCACAGTGCAATCAAATTTTTTGTCAAAAAATCAAATAGAGAACCAAAATTATGCTCCCTGTTGCACTCATTGCCCATAAAATTTTTCTTAAGAGTAAATTAAGGTTCGTATTCGGGGAAAGTTAAAGTCCGTATTCGGAGCGAATAAGGACCTTAACTTGCTCAAGTTGGAAATAATCGTACGTTTTGAGATGGTATTAGTGCAATTTCTGAGAGTGTGTTTGTTATTTTGTGTTATGCTCATTTAAGTTTCCGTTCTATATAAAATCTTCTTTGATTGTAATGTTTACTCACCAAATTACGCATAAGATCTGATTGTTATTTTCTTTGTTCTAGTTTCGTTTACTCTAAATGTATGCATCTATATTTGAGAGAGAATTTTTAGGTACCTCTCTTTCAAAAAACAACATGAAGTTTCGTTTCATCCAAACAAACTCATAATTTACTCTGTGAAAGCAAATGAGAAATTGGTTATAAATAATGAAGAGAGCGAATATTCGTTTCAGTTAAACGAAAATATTTAAATATTCGTTCTTAACAAGAAGGATACTACTGTTTGGTCATTTCACACAAACGAATATTCAACGAATATAAGTAATTATATGCTAAATTATTTGCTCATAATAAAATTTTATTGCTTAAAACGTTTCAAAAACGTAATAATTCTCTGAGTGTATTTATATTTAAAAATAGTTTATATTTTCTTACAAATAATTGTTCTATTATTTCGACAGTCATCTTCAGGGAAACTAAACTAAACAGAATATATGTACAATGTTCATTTTTATAGCGGAAAATTACAAGAAAAGTCAAAACAATAAATACAATACTAATAATGACAAGAAGAAAATCAACAATAGAAAAGAAAAATAAAAATTATAAAAAAGAAAAAACATTTACAAGCATCCTGAGTAATTTGTTTATAATATTTCTATAAGCCTGAGCACAGTTGTCCGTATCCATTTTATAATTTAGTCTTGTAAATACTTGTGTAATTCATGAGGTAGGCCTTTTCCTGTAAACAGCAAACCTATATCACATGTAGACAAGAGGATGTGGTAACAAGTTGTGATTAGTGGGGTGTCCTATATTTCCCGCAAAGACATATGCAATGACTGAAATAGAGTTTTAGCGCGGGAGACGGTTGGTGTTCCCACTTCTAAGGATTTGATCACGGTATGTAACAACCCGCAGAATTCCTCGCAGCTATAGACGATAGTTCGTCGGTATTGATGGGGTTGTTTTGGTTCTGTATCACATAGGCGAGAATACATGTGCCTGCTTGGCTGTTCATATGGCTGTAGAAAATGGTGTAGCAATAAGGTACGATCTGGAGTAAAGGGTTGACCACTAGGTTGTGTTCTGGCTATCCAACAGAGTATCATACGTCTGAGTTCGGTTTGGATATAATTTTGGGGAGATCCATTGATTAAACACCTTGTAATATATTTGGATAGATCTGTTTATAAATATATATCGCTTGTACGATATAGTATTCTACGCATGTGCGATGTTAGTGCAGTGCGCTTGACGGTTGATGATGTGTGCGATGTGTAGTACAACATCCGCATGGACTCGGATGGTTTGTGGTACATTGATATTATGAAAGTTGATGGTGTGTGCACTATGTTATAATCCAGATATGTTACCATTGGATAATTTCCGAAGGTGGAGTCTACTTTCACTACCTCATATGTTACTTCACATTTCCATGAAGCTTTGTACGCTGGATTGTTGCATATATAGCAATACTTCATCGATGTACTTCCACCAGCCATGGACTCGATGGGATAGAAATAAGGTGTTATAATTCATGGCAATTTGAGTAACCAGGTAAATTGTAGCAAGTATCCCTGATGTATTGCCGCCTTGAGGTAGACCATCAACCTGCTGGTATACTTTCCCATTGAAGGTAAAATAGTTCCATTGATGTAAGATGTAATTTAACATCTGCTGGAATAGTTCTATATATATTGGACATGTTGCCCTAAACCATATATATACATATTAGTCGTATGGGATAATCTGGCTTGTGAGTCTTTAATGTAGCATACAAGTATGGTAAGGCTGGTTTCTCAATGCTCCGCTCTCTTAGTAATAAGTGTAGGCTGTAGAGATAGGGGTTACTACCATATCCCTTATAGAGCCGACATAATGCTCTATATATTTTTATGTACATTAAGACCGAAAAGTTTTCGGAAATTCTCATTTAAAATTCGCGCGCTTTATATTTTTCGATATTTTAAGTTTATGTAGTTTGCGCTAATTTTTTCGTATTAAAAGCCCAATGTCCACATTGTATTCCTTGCAATAACCGGCGGCAAGGTATGTTTTTAGCCATGCATCCACTTTGGTCTCTAAAATATCGAAAAATATACAGCGCGCGAATTTTAAATGAGAATTTCCGAAAACTTTTCAGTCTTAATGTATTGTGCGCTAATTTTTTCGTATTAAAAGCCCAATGTCCACATTGTATTCCTTGCAATAACCGGCGGCAAGGTATGTTTTTAGCCATGCATCCACTTTGGTCTCATACTCTTGTTTGCACATGTTAGATTGAATCATTTACTATAAAGACTAAAGTAAAAAGATACAAGAAAACGGAATGCACAATATGCATGAGAAAGCAAGAGTATTGACAGAATTCACTTATTTATTCTTTTGTTCTCTTTATTTATAACAGTACATTAGTATTGTGGATTTGCCATTATCAGCCTGAACAGTTAGTATGTGTTGATGCATATGCAACATACATATCATATATCTTTTGATAGAGATGTAACAATTTATGATATGAGGTGGACTGATGATACCTTATCATCACCTTTAAGAATTTCGAGATATGGGTTGCCATTTCTTTCCGACAGATTTGACTCAAATCGGTGTGGGCCTCCATATGTACGTCATAATATGTATATATTGTGGATATATAATCAGTAATTGTTGGGGGAGTTACTGGGCAATACTGTGGCTTAAAGCTCAGCAGTATTTCTACTTGTTTTGGTACCATTAAGGATGTTAAGTTTTTTAATCCACCGGGTGAGAGTGAGAGTATAGTATATCAGGGATTTAATTATGTATGACTGTAATGAGTATTTGGGGATATGATAATTCAGATATATGAGTTTGAAAATTTGTTAGTCCTGTGGAGGATGCGTGTTGATTGTATAGGGATTTTAGTGGTATTAGTTATTGTAGGATCTGCAGTTAGTATGATAATTGGCAATAATATTGTGATTATATTGCGAAAGACTAAAGCCTGTTCAGCCCCTTCAGCATAGGCACACATACATAAATTTTGTTTTTATATATTAAAAAACATAAAAAAAACTTGTTTGTACTAAAACTACACGAATGAAGACTTTTAAATTTATATTTTATTGGTAAAATTATTAAGTGTGTTACTTAGTGTGACTTCTAAATCTTCTAAAAAGAGCTTTAGAGCATCAGATCTTGTGTTTATGTTTGCTTTTCACTGTGGCGCGGTGAATCAAATACCACTTTGGATTTAGCGGCACAGGATGTTTATGTTTACATTATTGATACTTATTAATTATTGTTCAATATAGATATTTATACATTGCTGCCAATATAGATACTTATACAAATTAATTAAATCAAATGCGTGTAATGTTTTTTAAAAATATTTTATTTTATTTAATTAAATATATATATATGACATGTTACAAAATTAATTATTCCGAAAAGGTCGGTTTCAAGACTTAACGTGTTGAATACTTGCACTAGACTGACTCTTAAAGTTTTTGTCTTCAATAACTGAAGTCATTATTGAAAATTATTAAATTTGATTTTATCCAATTAGATTCAGGCTTCTAAAATTCCTAAGAATTTTCTAGAAGCGTCTTTCCTCCATCCAATAGAATTGGGGCTTACTAAAGCACATCGTCAGCGTCTTTAGCATTGTCGTCAGTGGCCAGATGACGATATCTGTGTCCAATAATGATTGAACAATTCATTGATCAAGTATTTCAAATGATACTTGATACGTTTTCTGCAACTTAGTTGCATCTTTAAAGAAAACAATTTTGTTTTCCTTTGCAACATTGTTGCCATATGTAGTATGGGCATTAAGCCTGAATGTGTTTATATGAACGAGCGCGACTTATATTTTTATTCACTTCGGTAAATAAAAAAAATAAAACACACACAAATTTTAATTTTTATTAAAATTTTATTTCATTTTATTTGGTTTAAAAAAAAAACAAATTTTATTATAAATGAAAATTATTTAATAATTATATATTTGTTCACTTAGGTGGAATCTTAAGACTTATTATATACTTTGGTTAATATTTATTTTACAAAGCATTTATTTATTGTTGTATCAAAAAATCTTTATTTTACAAGATATTAGTTACCAACTTTAACTTCGGTTCAAGATATCTTAAGACTAAATTCTAAATACAAAATCAATATCTTATATACTACTTACAAATCATAATTGGCGAAAGTGGATGAGAGGTAACAATAAAAATTTGGTAACCTGTTGACAAATGAGGGTCATTACATTGTTTATGTGAAATGCTGATGCAGTTTGAGAAATGCTCAAATGCAATAGATTTTGTAATGGAAATTACTATGAATTAAAATATTGTTTTAATATTTTAATGATTTAGAAATTTGAATTTGGAGCAGTGAAATTAGGAAATTTTGTTTTGCTTATTAAGAGGAAGTTAAAGTATCGTGGGATAAAATATTATTTCGATACTTTAATTGTTCTGCAACTAGAATAGTTACAAAGAATTACGTTTTGTAATTAATGATTGGAAAGTGTCGATTGAAGCCACTATTACACAAATTTGGTAATATGGGAAGTGTACCGTGGGATAGATAATTATTTGCGACACTTATGAGACATGTACTGTCGAATTTTGCAATTTATTAATAACGATACAAATTTGATCACATAGACCAATTAATTGGAATACTGTGAAATGTTGGCGGAGCCAATGACGTAACCCGCGCGTAGACGTCGTGAGATATTTTAATGCGCAATAATTTAGATATTCGCATTCTAAAGATACAAAAGTATTAAAAAGTGGCGCAGTGCCGCCGTTATGTTAATTTAGGGTTTTAACCTACATTGTTGGATGTTTATACATTGTTGCCCATTATACTGTACTGTGTATGTGAGGGGG
>NW_024033359.1:0-7960 GCF_002237135.1 Teleopsis dalmanni
TTTCGCAGACCAGGATGCGAAGGCACTATTCCAGACATCACGTTAGTGTCGGAGAAGATAGCTGGTACGCTCAAGGAATGGTCAGTTCTCGAGGACTACACGGGGAGCGATCACCAATACATCTGGTTCACCGTCGAGCCAGGCAATAGGCCAAATGGAAACCCCGGAAGGAGGTCTACTCGCAAATGGTCCACGAATAAACTCAATAGGGATATCTTTCTCGAAGTGTTCGATGATAGGATGAGTAGAAACACTGGAGGAGGAGATGCCAGGAGCTTGGTCCGCCACACAATGCACAGCATAACACAGGCCTGCGATGCAGCAATGCCTAGAGTGGCAAAAAATCCCAGAAGAAAGGCAGCCTATTGGTGGACTGAAGAAATTGCTGAACTTCGAAGGGTCTGTCTCCAAATGCGGAGGAGAAGGACCAGGGCCAGAACACGGAGAGATGCCACGGCAGAAAGCGAAGCATTAAAGGCAGCTAGGAAGGCATTAAAGATCGCTATTTCCAAAAGTAAGAAAAGAAAATGGGAAGAGTTACGTGAAGACGTAAATAACGACCCTTGGGGACTTGGCTACAAGATCGTCATGCGAAAAATAGGTGCCTTGGCGCCAGTTCCTGAATTGGAAGAAAATGTGATGGATAACATCGTAAATTCTCTTTTTCCGGATCATGAAATACGCAGAGACTGTGAAAGGGTACTCACCGATGATCCACCGCTTTTTACGGAAGAGGAACTTAAAACCGCAGCACGTTCTCTGAAGAATAACAAAGCCCCAGGACCGGACGGTGTCCCATCTGAGGCGATTAAGCTGATAGCAGACGACCGCCCACAATCCCTGCTTGAAATGTTTAACTCTTGTCTGAAGGAAGGCATTTTTCCAGAGCCCTGGAAAAAGCAGCAACTAACCCTAATTAGCAAAGGAAAGGGCAACCCCGAGATGCCAAATGCATACCGACCACTTTGTATGCTCGACACATCAGGGAAACTGCTGGAACGACTACTAAAACCGCGTATAGCAGCATCCATTGAGAGCGCTGGGGGACTATCCACCAGACAGCACGGTTTCCGGCCAGGAAAGTCCACCATTGGAGCTATCGCTGATGTGGCGGCAACCGTAGAAGCCGCACAATGTGGAAATGCTTACTCGAAGCGTATAGTACTTCTGGCGGCTCTAGACATTAGGAATGCGTTCAACAGCCTACAATGGACCGATGTGATCAACGCCCTTGAAGGACGCTTTAATACACCGATGTACTTGATGCGAATGATCCGCAGCTACCTTAGCGATAGAGAGCTTCTCTATCACACAAGGAGTGGTACAAAAACTAAGAAGATCACCTCCGGAGCAGCGCAGGGCTCCGTTCTTGGCCCTGATCTATGGAATGCGAGCTACGATGAAATATTCTCCATTGAAATGCCGGACAACGTACACCTAGTAGGCTTTGCCGATGATGTAGCCGCAGTCATCACAGCACGAAATGTAACCGAAGCACAGTTCAGACTAAATCAGGTCATGCTACGCACGATGGAATGGATGGATGACCGCGGTCTAAAGCTAGCAACTGAGAAGACAGAACTCATTATATTAACGAAACAGCAAATACCCTTGGAAATTGAAATGCGGGTATGGAACTCTACCATTAAAACGTCCAAGGAAATGAAATATCTGGGCATCCAGCTGGACTCCAGGATGTCGTTTTGGGCCCAGATAAAACATGCAGGTGAAAAGGCTTCAAAGGCCTCAGCGTCCTTAAGCAAGCTAATGGCAAACGTTGGCGGCCCAACAGAAGACAAGCGAAAACTGCTAATGACAGTTGTGAACGCGATTCTGCTCTACGGTTCTGAAGTATGGTCTAATGCATTACAGATTAACCAGAAGCGAAATGCGCTCGAAAAAATCCAGAGAACAACGGCACTCAGGGTAGCATCTGCATACCGTACGGTTTCAGGTGCGGCGGTCCTTGTTATAAGCAGCTCAATACCCATCGACCTCATGGCCATGGAACGGAGGCAAGCATGGTTAAGCCGCCAAAGCAACGAAAACAGCAGCGTAGCTACAAATTATCGGGAACACACAATGATAGAGTGGCAAAGTCGGTGGACTAACGAAACTAGTGGTAGGTGGACTGCAAGACTCATCCCGGACTTAGTCGCCTGGACCACAAGGAAGTTCGGCGAGGTAAACTATTACCTGACACAATTCTTCTCCGGGCACGGGTACTTCGGCAAATATCTGTACCGGATGAATATTCGAGAGGAGCAGAGTTGCATCTATGGCGATGCTGATGTCGACGATGTAGAACACACGTTTTTTGAATGCAATCAATGGTTAATTTTATTATTATTATTATTATTATTATTATTATTATTATTATTATTATTATTATTATTATTATTATTATTATTATTATTATTCCCCCTGCGGGATAGGGGTTAGAATATTCCCGTGGTAAGGCATGCCTGTCGTACGAGGCGACTAAAATCCAGCCATCGAGGGACACCCAAGTGTGCAGAGAGTGACTGCAGCTGTGCACCACCGAGGGACACGGACGAGTGCACTGTTTTAAGAGAAGGCAGCTGCACCAACGATGGAGTTCCTTCACGTCCAACATAAACACTATGTTAAGATGATGGCAAAAAACGCATGCCGAAACAGGCAATGCACATCAGCTATGAATTCAGGGTTCATACACCCATGGCATACTGGAAATAAACAACGATAACGATGACTTTGGGCTGGCGGATGTGGTATTCTGTTACCTGAGTATATGAGAGTGACATCTCATAGAAATGGCTTTCAGGTTAATGCTGCATCTTCCTCCGTCCTTTTAAAACTTGGCAAGTCTCCAAGTACGTTCGATGTTTCGTCACCGTTAAGTTGGTGGTATAGGCTCAGTTGAGAGTACTCCTGACCTGCGCCAGATTCTGGCTCTGAACACAATCTCCCATAAGGAATTGTGTCAACCCTCGCATGGCCTCCCTGCTTCGCATAGATAACCATGGGGATCGTTACGAGCGACTATACAACCGAACATCGATAGCGGCTAGGAGTTTGGACCCAAAAATCATGACAAATGAAAAAACAAATACACAAAATCTAACGGAAGCGCCATCGCAAGATGGCCCAGGGAAGTCCGCATCGGACAGTGGCACGCCAAACGTGCCATCACAAATGAAGGAGGTTCCCGTCTCACCGAGCGATGAATACATCCAAACCCTGAGAAGGGAAGAGGAGCAGACACTAGGAAAGTGTATAGCCGCCTTAATGAAGATAAAAAATGGCATAATGCGGCAAAAAAATGTCTCGCTAGATATTAAAGATGGCGTAAACGAACTGCAAACGCACTTCGAAAACATGGGCTACTATAGCCGATGCTGGATCAAGGCAGTGGCGAAAAAAGCACGAAGAGAAGCAAATGTGGTAGACACACCAAACGTGCATAGACAAAAGCGCATGGCGACAAGTCCTGCTGCGCAAAACACAGGAAATGAGAGCGCCAAAAAGAGCAGACAAGATAAGCCTGAGGAATGGCAAACCGTAAATCGGAAGAAGCTCAAAACCCCCAAAAAAAGAGAAATAAATGGGACGCCCATAACTACGAAAAGACCAGACAAAATAAATGTCGGTACAAAGAAAGCTGAAAAGAAAACTAAGCCAGAAGCAAAGAGACCCAGGCCCAATAAGGACAGAGGCCCAAAGACGGAAGCAGTCCTCATAAAACCGACGGGAAGTCAAACTTATGCGGACATTTTAAAGAACCTCCGTTCGAATGTCAAGCCGGATGACTCGAAAGTCAAAATTCGAGCAGTCCGCAAGACAATGTCGGGAGCTCTGCTATTAGAGCTTGACAAGGGGACCAAGGCAAGCTTAGAGTTCTGCGATGAAATAAGGAGTGCTTTGCAAGAAACGGCGGAGGTAACTGGTCTGATACCGAAAACCACCATAGAGATAAGAGATCTCGATGCGCTTACTACAACGACGGAAGTCGAAGAAGCGGTTAAACGACTCCTTCCAAGCGGAAGCGATCAGTTGAAGGTGACCGTCACCAAACCAAATAACAAAGAACTGGTCAGAGCTTACGTGCAATTACCCACCGTAGCAGCTGATAAGCTTCTCGAGACAGGCTCGATCATTATTGGATGGATCAGAGCAAAAAAGCGGACGCGCACCGAAACAAAGCGTTGCTTCAGGTGCCTTGGTGTAGGACATGTACAGAGAAATTGCAAGGGTCCAGATAGAACAAACCTCTGCATCAAATGTGGCGCACCTGGACACAAACTAAAGGAGTGCACAAACTCTCCGAAGTGCTGCGTCTGTACTGACGCTGGCCTCAAAACCGTCGATCACATTGCTGCATCTGGCAAATGTGCATCGGTAAAGGCCCAAAGATGATGAGATTTTTGCAAGCAAATATGCACCGAAGCAGGACAGCAGACGCCCTTATATCACAACTCATACATGAGCGGAACGCGGATGTTGTCATAATTAGCGAACAATATGGAGAAATCAGTTGCGGTACCTTCTTGGCTGACTGCAGTGGAACTGCAGCCATCTGGCTGCCATGCGCCGAGAAATTCTCTTTCTCAGCCAGTGGTGCCGGAGACGGACACGTTTGGGTTCGAAATCGCAACTTTACCTTAATGAGCTGCTATCTTACACCGAGCGACAGTATTGGCCAATTCCAGATGAAACTGGACGCAATCGAAGATTGCGTCCTCCAAATGGGTGAAACTTTATTATAGCAGGCGACTTCAATTCGAAGGCCATTGAATGGGGCATGATGACCACAAATCCCAGAGGTAGGCGAGTGCTTGACATGGCGGCCAGATTGGGACTTGTAGTCGCTAACAGGGGGATGTCGCCCACCTTTCGCAGACCAGGATGCGAAGGCACTATTCCAGACATCACGTTAGTGTCGGAGAAGATAGCTGGTACGCTAAAGGAATGGTCAGTTCTCGAGGACTACACGGGGATTGGTGGACTGAAGAAATTGCTGAACTTCGAAGGGTCTGTCTCCAAATGCGGAGGAGAAGGACCAGGGCCAGAACACGGAGAGATGCCACGGCAGAAAGCGAAGCATTAAAGGCAGCTAGGAAGGCATTAAAGATCGCTATTTCCAAAAGTAAGAAAAGAAAATGGGAAGAGTTACGTGAAGACGTAAATAACGACCCTTGGGGACTTGGCTACAAGATCGTCATGCGAAAAATAGGTGCCTTGGCGCCAGTTCCTGAATTGGAAGAAAATGTGATGGATAACATCGTAAATTCTCTTTTTCCGGATCATGAAATACGCAGAGACTGTGAAAGGGTACTCACCGATGATCCACCGCTTTTTACGGAAGAGGAACTTAAAACCGCAGCACGTTCTCTGAAGAATAACAAAGCCCCAGGACCGGACGGTGTCCCATCTGAGGCGATTAAGCTGATAGCAGACGACCGCCCACAATCCCTGCTTGAAATGTTTAACTCTTGTCTGAAGGAAGGCATTTTTCCAGAGCCCTGGAAAAAGCAGCAACTAACCCTAATTAGCAAAGGAAAGGGCAACCCCGAGATGCCAAATGCATACCGACCACTTTGTATGCTCGACACATCAGGGAAACTGCTGGAACGACTACTAAAACCGCGTATAGCAGCATCCATTGAGAGCGCTGGGGGACTATCCACCAGACAGCACGGTTTCCGGCCAGGAAAGTCCACCATTGGAGCTATCGCTGATGTGGCGGCAACCGTAGAAGCCGCACAATGTGGAAATGCTTACTCGAAGCGTATAGTACTTCTGGCGGCTCTAGACATTAGGAATGCGTTCAACAGCCTACAATGGACCGATGTGATCAACGCCCTTGAAGGACGCTTTAATACACCGATGTACTTGATGCGAATGATCCGCAGCTACCTTAGCGATAGAGAGCTTCTCTATCACACAAGGAGTGGTACAAAAACTAAGAAGATCACCTCCGGAGCAGCGCAGGGCTCCGTTCTTGGCCCTGATCTATGGAATGCGAGCTACGATGAAATATTCTCCATTGAAATGCCGGACAACGTACACCTAGTAGGCTTTGCCGATGATGTAGCCGCAGTCATCACAGCACGAAATGTAACCGAAGCACAGTTCAGACTAAATCAGGTCATGCTACGCACGATGGAATGGATGGATGACCGCGGTCTAAAGCTAGCAACTGAGAAGACAGAACTCATTATATTAACGAAACAGCAAATACCCTTGGAAATTGAAATGCGGGTATGGAACTCTACCATTAAAACGTCCAAGGAAATGAAATATCTGGGCATCCAGCTGGACTCCAGGATGTCGTTTTGGGCCCAGATAAAACATGCAGGTGAAAAGGCTTCAAAGGCCTCAGCGTCCTTAAGCAAGCTAATGGCAAACGTTGGCGGCCCAACAGAAGACAAGCGAAAACTGCTAATGACAGTTGTGAACGCGATTCTGCTCTACGGTTCTGAAGTATGGTCTAATGCATTACAGATTAACCAGAAGCGAAATGCGCTCGAAAAAATCCAGAGAACAACGGCACTCAGGGTAGCATCTGCATACCGTACGGTTTCAGGTGCGGCGGTCCTTGTTATAAGCAGCTCAATACCCATCGACCTCATGGCCATGGAACGGAGGCAAGCATGGTTAAGCCGCCAAAGCAACGAAAACAGCAGCGTAGCTACAAATTATCGGGAACACACAATGATAGAGTGGCAAAGTCGGTGGACTAACGAAACTAGTGGTAGGTGGACTGCAAGACTCATCCCGGACTTAGTCGCCTGGACCACAAGGAAGTTCGGCGAGGTAAACTATTACCTGACACAATTCTTCTCCGGGCACGGGTACTTCGGCAAATATCTGTACCGGATGAATATTCGAGAGGAGCAGAGTTGCATCTATGGCGATGCTGATGTCGACGATGTAGAACACACGTTTTTTGAATGCAATCAATGGTTAATCGAGAGAACCAACCTGCAAGCACAGATAGGCGGCATTTGGACCCCGGAAAATGTAGTACCCTTACTACTAGCAAGTGAAAACAACTGGAACGTGGTGGCGAGGCACGTGGAGGCAGTACTTCGCGCAAAAAAGAGGCGCCTGGACGCAGGTACAACAGCAGCGACGTAAGATTATATCTTACAATCAGGATGTGCATGACCTGAAACAATACCTAGTGGTGGTTCCGGGTCATGTGCTTCATCCTGGAAAGGGGAGTTTTTTAGCATGTCAGCGATTAGCGCGAACCGTGCACTACCCACAGAAAGACGTTTTCTGCGGGTGTGTGTAGACATTTTTTGTTCCCCAGCCTCGAAATACAAAAAAAAATTATTATTATTATTATTATTATTATTATTATTATTATTATTATTATTATTATTATTATTAATATTTATTATTATATTATAATTATTAATTTGTTATAATATTATTATTATGGTTATGTTATTATTATTATATCATTATTATTATCATATTATTATTATTTTATTATTATTATTATATTATTATTATTATTATATTATTACTATTATATTATTAATATTATATTATTATTATTATTACTATTATTATTATATTATCATTATATTATTATTATTATCATTATTATTATTATTATTATTTTATTATTATTATTATTATATTATTACTTTTATTATTATTATTATATTATTATCATTATATTATTATTATTACTATTATTATTATCATTATTATTATATTATTATATTACTATATTATTATTATTATTATTATTATTACTATTATTATTATCATTATTATTATATTATTATTATTATATTATTATTATTATATTATTAATATTATTATTATATTATTAATATTATTATTATATTATTATTATATTATTATTATTATTATATTATTATTATTATTATATTATTATTATTATATTATTATTATTATTATATTATTATTATTATTATATTATTATTATTATTATATT
>NW_024033360.1:0-7956 GCF_002237135.1 Teleopsis dalmanni
TTGTAACTTTATTGCATTCTTGCAATATGAGCCCCTACCGTCCGTTTGACGATAGTGTTTGGGCTGGCGTGTGAAGACGCCAATTCAGCAAATTCTCACAGTATGCTAATGCACACTGCTCCTCCAAATATGAACTTTGTAAAAACATATTTTTAATGAATAAAGTAAGTCTTAAAAGAGAACACGGTTTTTAAATTACTACATGGCGACCGTGACATGTTTTAATAATAATAAATTATTATTAATAAATTAATAAATTATATTAAATTAATTGTGCACACATGATGACGACATGTTTTAATAATAATAAATTATTATTAATAAATTAATAAATTATATTAAATTAATTGTGCACACATGATGACGAGTATGTGACTTCTAATCGCTAAAGCTATATAAATAACAATTTTGTTTTGATGGAAAATGGAAAATACGGGAAATATAGTGAAATTTACTTATCGTTAAATGGCTTTGAAGTGATAAAAACAGTGACTGTTGAAGTCAAGAATACTAAGATTATTAGTGAAACTTACTTATCGTTAAATGGCTTTGAAGTGATAAAAACAGTGACTGTTGAAGTCAAGAATATAAAGATAATTGTGAAAATCATGGAAAAATGTGTTATTATTATAATGTGTTATTATTAGTTATAATAATAAAAGAAAATTATTAACGAGAAATAATAAACAATTAATATAAAATAATAAAATTTTTTATTATTAAACAATTAATAATAAACAAAAATTTAAAATGGCATTGCATACAAATTTATTCATAATTACTAAGTGAAAAAATATGTAAAAATGTTTTCTTTATATGGAGTAAAAAAAAAAACCACTGCGGATACTGACGATACTGCCGTCGCTGTTTCAACGTCGCTGCGACCTACCTCAATTACTGCTGGCACAGTCATCAACTACAGCAAGACAACAGCTGCTGCGTACTTAATCTCAAATATAAGTGGATGCAAGCAAGTAGATTAAAAATTTAAAAATTAAAAATTAAAAAAAAATTTTTATAGAAATGAAAAATTTTATTAGTTTGAAATAACCTGTAAAATGAATAATATTTTTTTTATATTCTGGAAATTACTTTAAGAAAAACAAAAATCATAATAAATACAAATTTATAAAATACGAATACCAAATTAAATTAAATCATGATAGAATTGTTTAAAAATTAATAAAATTGAATAACTCTTATATTTAATTCAAAAAAAAATTTATTAAAAACTAATTTGTTATAATAAATACAACTATATACATAAGTGATTTTTTTTTAAATATAATTGAATGTATTAATTTTATTTTAATGTTAACGAAAAGTTTACTTTTTCAATAAAATCAACTGTATTTAACAAACAGTTGTTTATTAATAATATTTCATTTATATATTTATATTTGTATTCTATATATATATGTTTTTTATACATCTATTCAATTTTTATGTTTTATATTCATTCATTCATTAATATTATTTGGAAATGTGCGGCCCAAAAGCCAATTTCGATACGCCTCAGGCCAATGTAATTAATGAAGTGGAAGTACAAACAGATTTAAGTGATTTAAAAACCACAAATTTCCTTTTACTTATTCTTGTTGTTATAGTGATAGGAAAAATTGTTCTCAAATTAATAGGAAAGTACAGAGCTTCCGTTAAAAGGAAGTATATTAATCGTGCAGTTTCAACAGATAACATTTAAAATGCTTAATTTTTTTTTTTAGGTAATTTTTTCTTTGCTGCATTTGGTTACAAATTTATTACTGGATTAGTATGTAAAACATGTAGAATATTTTTACTATAATTATGAGTTCTCAATCGTCGTTTAAGAAAATTTAATATTAAATTTTATATAATACGTGAATTTTATCTTAAGGCTATGTTATAGATTTATCTGTACAATTCAAAGAGTTTACTATAACTTACGCAATTAAAGTGTTAAGATTTTCGTAAATTTAATTTACAATTTTAAAAACAAAATATTGTTTGATGGAATGGCAAACAATATTGAATAAAATACGCTTCCTAAAAGAAACGTTTAACAAATCATATAAATGTATTGCAATAGATAGACCTATTAGTGCTACAACACTACACAAACACTGTACGTTATTAATACAGAGTTTAGAAAGTATTCGAGTACTTTTAAACGTACACTTTGATAGGTTCACAACCGCACACAAAGCGGAAGCGAGGAAAATCTTTGGAGACCTCCGTGAAAAAGCCATCAAAGTTACCCTAAAGAAAGGCATTAATGTTGAAATACCCACAACATTAAATGAAAAAATATCTATTAATATAGAATTAAATATAGACACAGACTCTGAAAATACAACGGAACACAAAAATATAGAAATGGCGCAAGCACAAGTAGAGCTCGACAGAGCATACATAAAGGAAACCGCCATAGCAGTTCCAGAATTTGACGGGAAAAAACAACACTTGGAAAGATTCCTTAGAGCATTACGTTTGATAGACCGCACCAAAGGTACACAGGAAGACCTTGCTGTGGAAGTTATAAAATCAAAGATAACGGGACCCATACTGTATAGGGTGAAAGACGAAGAAACTATACAGGGAATAATAACAAAATTATCCCTATGCGTCAAAGGAGAGTCAATCGACGTCATAAAGGCCAAGTTGATGAATATTCAACAACGAGGCAAAACGGCTACTCAATATACTACCGAAATCAATAATCTATGTCAAGCTCTTGAGGGTGCATACTTAGATAATGGCGTAGATGCGGACAATGCAGAAACATTTAGTCGGAAAGAAGCTATATCTTCGATGACTAAAAATTGTACTACTGACAGGTTGAAAACCATAATGGAAGCAGGCACATTCAACTCACTGAATGAAGCCGTATCAAAATATGTCAACTGTTGTACAGAAATGCATGGAAGACCGGACGTAATTCGATATTACTCGCGAATAAATAACAGAAACACCTTCCGCGGAAATTACAACCGTCGTAGAGGCCGTGGCAATAATAGCAATCAACGAAATAGCCACAGAAATAATAATCAAGATATTCAGTCGTATGGTAATGAATATCAAAACAATAGATACCCCCGTAGAGGCAGTACATTTAATACCTCACGTGGACAAGGGCGTAATAACATACGCGTAATACAACAAAATCAACAAAATTCGGAAAACTAATCAACCCCCCAAACTCATACAAACATCATAAAATCTATAATTTTAATCCAAATCTAAATCTCATAATACAAATTTATAACAATGATGCAAATAAGTCAATAACTCTTCTATTAGACACTGGTGCTGACATTTCAGTAATAAAACAGTCTCACACTATTTACAATAATGTAAATACAGAAACTGTTACAATTCTAAGTGGTATTGGCCAGGGAACAATACACACTATAGGATCAACTAATCTTGACCTTAGGATTGATAACTTTCTACTAAATCACAAATTTCATGTGGTTCATGAAAGTTTCCCAATTCCTTGTGATGGGATACTAGGATTAGATTTTATAAAACAATATAATTGTATATTAGATTTCAAACACAATCAAAATTCACTTACATTAAGACCCGATAATTTTTTTACAGATATATCAATACCTATTGAACATTCCACTTTTAATAATACAAATGATACAATTCTTTTACCAGCAAGATCAGAAACAATTAAATGTATTAAACTTAATTGCTCTGAAAATGAAGTTCTAGTACACAGTCAAGAACCAATGCCCGGTATTTACATTGCAAACGCAATTGTTACTTCTAATAATGCATTTATACGCATCATAAATAGTACTAATAAAGATACAAGTTTAAAACATAATGACATAAAGTCAGAAAGTCTATTAAATTATAACATAATTACAAACACACAAACAAAAAATAATAGAAGTCAAGAAGTTTTAAATAATCTAAAAAAAAACTTCCCCAAACAATTCAATTCTCAATTGTACGAGTTATGTTCCCAATATACTGATATTTGTGGACTTGAGTCTGAACCAATAACCCAAAATAACTTCTACAAATAAAAATTGTTAATGGAAGATAGAAAACCAGTATACATAAAAAATTATCGTATACCCCACTCACATAAAGAAGAAATAAATAAACAGGTGAATAAATTAATTGATGATGGCATAGTGGAACCATCCATTTCACCTTATAACAGCCCTTTACTTCTAGTTCCAAAAAAATCTCTCCCAAATTCGAATAATAAAAGATGGCGTTTAGTAGTAAATTATCGCCAAGTTAATAAAAAACTAATTGCTGACACATTCCCACTCCCAAGAATCGAAGAAATTCTCGATCAACTGGGACGTGCCAAATACTTCTCATGTATTGATTTAATGTCTGGTTTTCACCAGATTGAACTTGATAAATATTCAAGAAACATAACGTCCTTTTCTTCGAGCAATGGCTCATATCGTTTTAAACGATTACCATATGGACTTAAAATAGCGCCTAATTCATTCCAGCGCATGATGACACTTGCATTTTCAGGCTTAAAGCCTTTGCAAGCTTTTCTTTACATGGATGATCTTGTTGTTGTCGGATGTTCCGAAAAACACATGATTAAAAACCTTTAGGATGTATTCGAACTTTGTCGAAAATACAATCTCAAATTACATCCTGAAAAATGTAGTTTCTTTATGCATGAAGTGACTTATCTTGGACATAAATGCTCAGACAAAGGTATTTTACCTGACGAAAGCAAGTATGATATTATTAAAAATTATCCAACACCCAAAGACGCTGACAGCGTTAGACGGTTCGTTGCTTTCTGTAACTACTACAGAAGGTTTGTCAAAAATTTCTCTGACTATTCGCGTCATTTAACCAAACTTTGTAAAAAGAATATTAAATTCGAATGGTCCAAGGAATGTGAAAATTCATTCCAGCATTTAAAAAATGCATTAATGCAACCAACATTACTTCAATACCCAGATTTCAGCAAATCATTTTGTATTACCACCGATGCTAGCAAGCACGCTTGTGGTGCTGTACTCAGCCAAGAGTACGATGGACAGCAACTACCAGTCGCTTTCGCATCAAAAACTTTCACTAAGGGAGAAAGTAATAAATCTACTACGGAACAAGAGTTAACAGCAATTCATTGGGCAATCAACTATTTTAGACCGTACATATACGGAACACACTTCTTAGTAAAATCAGACCATAGACCACTTTCTTATCTGTTTTCAATGAAAAATCCTAATTCCAAGCTAACAAGAATCCGACTTGATTTAGAGGAATACGATTTCACAGTGGAGTTTCTCAGGGGGAAACAAAATACAGCAGCCGATGCTTTGTCTCGGATAACTATAAATTAATTGAAAGACCAAAATCACACAAATACAGCTATACTGAAAGTTACAACGAGAGCTGAAACAAGGAAGAATAAGCAAAAAGTCTGCGCAGACACAAATTTAATAAGACCGACACATCAAAATCATGATAAGCCCAAAGTTTATGAAGTCGTTAGTAGTAACGACGTTAAAAAATGTGTAAAATTAAAATTATCATCCCACAATTGTTTCTTGAAGCATGGGAAAAGAATTTTTAAACACATATATGTTAATGATTTAATCACTAATGGAAATTTAGATCTAGGTCTGTTATTCCAAAGGCTTGATCAACAAGCCGGTCAATTAAAAATTAACCAGTTACAAATGGCACCTTGCGAAAAGATTTTTAAATCTGTATCGCTAAATTCTTTTAAAGAAATGGGCAACAAAACATTAACAAATGTTCAAATAGCGCTATTACCACAGGTGACAAAAATAAACGAAAATAATAAGTCGGCAATTGAAGCTATTCTTCACCAATATCATGATGATCCAGCAGAAGGAGGTCATACTGGAATTACCAGAACACTGACTAAAATAAAACAAAGATTCTACTGGAAAAACATGACAAAAACTATTACCAAGTACGTAAAAAAATGTCTAAGTTGTCAACTGGCCAAGACAACTAGACATATGAAAATGCCTTTAACGAAAGTGCAAACGCCTATGTCTCCATTTGACACTGTGTTAGTAGATACCATTGGTCCACTCCCAAAAACGGAGAACGGCAATGAGTATGCAATCACATTAATATGTGACCTAACAAAATATTTGGTAACTATTCCAGTTCCAAATAAAAGTGCCAAGACTATAGCGAAAGCAATTTTCGAAAATTTTATCTTACAGTACGGACACATGAAACGGTTTCTAACTGACATGGGTACAGAGTACAAAAATCAAATTATGAACGATTTATGTAAATATCTCAATATCGAGAATATTACATCAACATCCCACCATCATCAAACGCTAGGTACTGTAGAACGCAGTCACCGCACGTTTAATGAATATATAAGATCTTACATCTCAGTCAATAGAGATGATTGGGATGTATGGATTAAATACTTCACGTATTGTTTTAACACAACACCATCGTTAGCACATGGATACTGTCCTTACGAACTCCTGTATGGACGTATTCCAAGAAAATTCTATGATTTCAATAGTGGTAATATAGATCCACTATACAATATAGATGATTATGCTAAAGAAAGCAAATACAGATTAGAAGTAGTTCATGAAAGAGCAAGAAAAATGCTCGATAAATCAAAATTAAAAAATAAAATTAGTTATAACAATAATGTACATAATTTTCAATTAGTAATAGGAGATAAAGTTTTATTAAAAAACGAAGTAGGTCATAAATTAGAAAATAAATATATAGGTCCATATTTAGTTAAAGATATGGAAATAGGTAATAATATAGTTATAGTAGATAGTAAAGGTAAAGCACAAAAAGTGCACAAAAATAGGTTAAAACCATTTATTAATTAAAAAAAAAAATATAAATAATAAAATCCAAATAATATATATAAATATATAGTAATGAATGAATGAATGAATGTAGATATGTACACTATATTTAATGAAAATATATTTGTAATTAAATAAAAAAAAAAAAAAAAAATTATTTTATATGCAATATGTAAGCAATATATTAATAATACATTAATATATACAATTATTAATAATTACATAAAATTTTGTTTAAAATTATATTACATTATTTTTTTAAAACAGGAGGTGTAGCGTGCATAAGCATACACTATGTGAGTAAATAAATATGCTGATATTTATTGTAACTTTATTGCATTCTTGCAATATGAGCCCCTACCGTCCGTTTGACGATAGTGTTTGGGCTGGCGTGTGAAGACGCCAATTCAGCAAATTCTCACAGTATGCTAATGCACACTGCTCCTCCAAATATGAACTTTGTAAAAACATATTTTTAATGAATAAAGTAAGTCTTAAAAGAGAACACGGTTTTTAAATTACTACAGTTTCTTATTTCAATGTTTCCATTGATTTCTATTTTGACTATCTAGCTTATGAGCTACTTCATTCCTAGAACTTTATCTCCTACATTAGATTCTAATTGTTCACTATTTCGTAGCGTCACTTTTGTTTAAATTTTGATTTAGCTAGAAGTGTTTTGGCTCTTGGGTACGCTATTTCTAATCTATATTTAATTTCTTCACTATAGTCATCTATAGTATATAAAGGATCTACATTACTAAAGGTATTAAATTTATTGAAACCTTGACGAATTTTTACAAAAATAATCTCGTATGGACAATATTCATTCACCACTGATGGGGTGGTATTGAAACAATACGTGAAGTATTTCAACCATTGATCCCAGTCATTTTTACCGACTGAAATATATGATCGTACATATTCATTAAATGTTCGGTGACTGCGTTCCACAGTTCCGAGTGTTTGCTGGTGATGAGCTGTTGATGTTACATTTTTTATTTTTAGATATTTGCATATATCAGTTATTAGAGAATTTTTGTACTCTGTACCCATGTCCGTAATGAACGTCTTCATTGAACCGTACAAAAGTATAAAATGTTCAAAAATTGCCTTGGCTACAGTATTTGCACATATTTGGTGT
>NW_024033361.1:0-7955 GCF_002237135.1 Teleopsis dalmanni
AGTTACTATTTTGTGTTTTTTTTTTTTGTTCTGTAAAATTAGTTAATGATCCTATACATAAAACCTTTGTAGTTGCTGACATGAGATTATTGACGAAATCACATATTTAGTTATAAAATGTATAATAACGTTGTTTATTTTCCTAAATCAAATATATATCGTAGTATGTAGTATCGATAGGTAGAAACTTCTATCCTTCTCTAAAACGAGATTACATATCCAAAGTTGTCTATTCATTTAGTATGTATCATTTAATCCAGTTGTTTTTGTCTCATTAAATTAATACAAATCGCAATTGTTCCAGATTTAAAAGTAATAAATTAAATATAATTTATTCTATATATTTTAGGTTGAAAAGTATTTAAATTTAACTTCCTTTCACTTTCAAAATAGAATTGCATTGCCTTTTAACGTAGGCGTACGAAAAACATCAAGCGATGAACTTTTCCTTAATCTTTTTGGCAACAAAAAATCTTTATTCTTTTTATTAAAAAAATTTTTTGCTTGTGTTGATTTTATCTCTAAACAGCGCCATAAAGATTATTTTAATAATACTTGGAATATATGGCATATCTGCTGGCTTAGTTCCAAAATTTTTGATTTGTCGTTCCGTTCACCGAGTGCCTCAAAAATGTCTCAGATATTTTTGCTTAGAATTAAATTATTTCTATTCGTTTTGTTTTTGTATCTTAAGGAATTTTCACGTGTTTTTATAGTGAAAGTTAATTAAAATTGGGGTGCGAGTAGGAGTGCATAAAGTCTTCCGCAAGTTGACAATTTGCTTACTTCAACTTGTGACATCGATAAGAACATTTCTGAAGAGTTTAATTGGATGCTTTTTGATTTTAAGTTTCGTACTGCAATTTTCAACTCTTCTTTTAAATTGGTTCAACTATTTGCAGGAATTTTTTTTAAAAATATATACAAAAATATAATATTTCCAAAAATAAATTCCATCTGCTAAATATAGATATTATGGAAGAGAAGTTCATAGTAACATACATGGAACTAAAAATTTTCTACCAAATATGAACTTATAAATAATGTTAATCGACTTTTTATAAACTTTTTACTTGAATTCACCACCTTATTTATAACACAGGACAGCGACTATAGACATGGGTTAACATGGTAAATATAGAAAAAAATTTTATTTTGGTTCTATTCCAGAGTAAGTGTGTGATTATAAGATTGGGTAAAATTTGAGGGTCTGCTTGAAATATACATTTATGTGATATGTCATTTACTATCAGATATTTATTTATTGCACAATATTAAGTTAAAGTCAAGGAACACATGATAATACATAGATGGGTATATTGGACATATATACATTCTATATATATTATATTGGGTACACAAATATTTTAGAAAATATTTCCACTTTTCACTGAAGCTGTAAAATAGGTTAAAAAATCAAACATACATCTGAATAAAATCAACTGCCGTTTGAAATTATTGTTGTTATTTTTATTATTATTGAGAACTACTAAATTTCAACCTTCCTGCTTTTTTTATAGTTCTCGTAATATACTTCAGTTCAAGACCTAGTTTGCATCAATGTTAATCAAATTATAATTACAATTATAAAATATATTAACTATTACGTTTCGAAATTAAATAAATGATGACTTTGGGGTTAGATACGGGTTCATTGAAAGTCTTCAAAATTTAAAATTTAACTGGTAAAGTTCTAATATTTACCAGTTATTGTATAGTTAAATGACATCTGATCTGATCACCAGCTGTGATCCAGTAAACCATAGAAGAAATAAATTTTATGCTCATACCAACTGAGGGATGAAGATCTTCAAAAGCTCCCTCCGAAGGAGCTGATTCATTTCCTCGAGATACTAACTCATTAAATACAAAGGGGTGCACAATAGATCAACCAGGTCGCAGTGCATAACGGCCTTAGCCTAAACCATTACAGTACAATACATTAGGTTAGGTTAGGTTATACCGGTGATCCCTAGTGGATCCACTTAGGCCTTTTGGCCCATTGTGATGCCGTATATAAATACTAAAAAATCTCAGGGTTTAAAACCACCTAGAACCTTTTGCGAAGCATAAAATGCTATTTAAAGCCCGATCCTGTAACTGGTCCAGGTCCTCAAGGAAGGGGGCCCCTAGAGTACTAAATCGCCGACGTGCAAGAGCTGGACAAAAACACAACAGATGAGATGCGCTCTCATCGTCCTCCCCACAGCTACGACAGATTTGGTTGAAAGGAAGACCTAGTCTTCTAGCATGGTTCCCTAGCTTACAGTGCCCTGTAATCAACCCTACCAGAAGACCAATGTCCTTGCGGGACATCTCAGTGAGAGTTTTCGATTTCCTTTTATCGGAAAGTGGCCAGATTGCATACAGATGTCTACATATCGTTGAGTCTTCCCATCTTTTATTAAAAGTATTTGTGCAGAAAGAACTCAATATCAGTTTACATGATGTTAGTGATATGCCCAGATAGTCTAGGTGCTCCGAGTATGGCACTGAAGCACCCTTTCTGGCTAACTCGTCTGCTTTGCAATTTCCGAAAATATCCCTATGGCCGGGAACCCAGATTAGAGAAATATTGAGCTGCGTCGACATTTCGTTTAGAGATGTGTAGCAGTCAAGAACCGTCCTAGATGTAAATTGGACCGAACTCAAGGACTTTAATGCAGCTTGACTGTCTGATAGTATGTATATATTCCTGCCAAATATATCATCTACATTCAAACAAGCTATAGCTTCCCTGATGGCGACCACTTCCGCCTGAAAGACACTACAATGATCTGGAAGCCTAAAGAAGGAAGATTTGTTCAATCCTCTGAGAAAACTCCACTACCTACACCACTACTTGTTTTGGAACCGTCTGTGAAGATGGTTACGCCCTCATCTAAGAAGGGTCCACCTGACGTCCATGCCTCTCTAGATGGAAACACGACATCAAATTTCCTGTCAAAGTTGAGAGTGGGTGTGATGTAATCAACGTTTTTAGGAGTAAAATTGAAAAGATTTAGAATGGAGGCATGACCATAGTCACTGTCTCTCCATTGTGAGGTAGCTTTTAGTCTTAAAGCAGATGAAGCTGCCATTTGTTTACTAATAATATCCATTGGCAGTAACTGAAGCATCAAATCTAGTGCAATGGATGGTGTGGTGCATAGCGCCCCGCTAATACAGAGTTCAGCTCTACGCTGAATCCTGTTAAGTACTGAGCAGTACGAAGATTTATCAAGAGCTGTCCACCATACCGTAATAGTTACAATACATTACATTATTAAATAATTTAGTTTCATTTTCTTTCATATTGAATTTTTTTGGATACTAAAAATGCTTATGTTTAACGTTTATTTAAATAAGCTCTAATTTAGACATTGTGAAGATATCAGTTAGGAATATAATGCCCACTTAACTGTTACAGGATTGTAAGTACTTCTGTCAAATATTTTATTGCGGCACAGCAAAATAATTGAGACATGTATCACAGAAAAGTCTGTCTGATAAACATTACAGTAGTCTCCTATTTAGACGTTTAACTTAAGATTAAATCACTTAAACGCCTCTGTGTTGCGTATTAGCGCTGTTCACTCGAGTAAATCAATAACCAAACTATTTACGTATACCTATACTCAAATTTGTATCGAAAAATTGAAATAGTTCGAATACGAATAGCAGTTCACGCTATTACCAAATTTTGAGTCACCTGTGTTATTCTCCAAGTCTTCATATTTTTCATATACCAATCTTTTCTTGCAGGGATGTGAACAGAGAACTTGCAATCGAGGATATATAGCTCAATAATTAATTGAAAGGGATTATGAGAATGATTTAGTATGTGAAAGTATTCTAAATCTATTCTACACTCTTCAAAGATGAAGTGAAACCTCAATACGTCAGTTGGTGCTTACTATTTAACCCTAATATCAGTTGACAGTCAATAGAGTATAACACATAATGCCTGAGCTGAAGGCGTGCATACAGCGTCTATTATTGTGAAAGGCCATCGCTTTGTTTTTTACTCTGATTTAGCATAAATATATTAAAATATTTTCTTCGTTCTAATATTTGTTATATTTATGTTAAATATCTATTGAGCGGACAATAAAAATTGTTGCTTAATTTCTTCTATTTTTTTTAGCTCTAAAATTACACTAGAATATAAAAAAAATGTATTGGTTGTGACGACGTCTACTTTTCAAACTGTCCACAATTATAAATATCATAAATTTTTTACTAAGCACTATATTAGATATTTTATATTCATTTTAAATATGATGTCGTTATATTTTTTATTGATATTTCATAATTGTTTTTTATGGAAAACCAAACTATGCTTGTACTTTATTAGCAGTTCTAGAGAAAAACAAACATATATAATATATGGTAAGATATTGCAATATCTAATGTCCACATTAGTATTGCATAGAGAGAAAATATTTTTGGAATATTTTATATGAAAAAGACTATTTGATATCAAAATAAATAAATTCCATTTGTGTTTCGAGGAAAATTGACGATTTATGAAATATCTGAAAGTAGTGCAATCGCGACATGAAGGAAAAAATATGTATGTGTATTTTTATTGCATTCGCTTGAATTCGCATGTGAATATAAAAATAAACATGCAACTCATAAGCGCATTAGAGTTTTTATGCAAATCGAGCAGCCGCAACACGTACTCGTACACAATTCGCCAAAGGGAACACCCGCTCTCAGATTGAAACTCAAATGAAGAAAAAAAAAATTCTTATTTTAGAAAAACTTACAAAGAACACAATATCTTTTTATTTAAAAATTGAAAAAAAAATTACATTGAAAAAAATTACATTGAAAAAAATACACTGAAAAAGATATTTTAAAAAAGGCAAAACAAGTGTGGCACTTAGAACAAGTGGGCAAATAAATACCAGAAATGAAGCAACAGCAAAAAGTTTCTATTAAGCGATTAACTTTAATGTAACAAATATTAGAACGAAGAAAAGATTTTTACTTTTTCTGTGTTCCTTACTTTTTGCTCTCCTTGTGTTTTCAGATGAGGAAAATTTCAAAGTTTTGACATTTATTATGAAAGCATTTTAGCAATATTCCTACTGTTAGATACTTTGTTAAAAGACAAAAGGACTCGTTAGGCAAAACGATTACAAGACAATAGTGAAAAGGCTCATCATGACAAAGACAAATGTTCATGTAATTTTGAGCGAAGTACGAATGTATCTATCCATCTACAAGTTGGAGCACTTAACTTTACAACAGTTTTGTGCAATTCTGTTGGAACAAATTTTTCTTGTCACTCGACTTGCAACTCGCTTTAAATGCAAATTACTTCTTTCACTTCTCGCAGCAACTGCCTTGCGTACTTCTACTCCTACTCCTACTCCATACGAGGCAAAGAGTCATGGTACTATATCTTCTTATCAAAACATTATCTGAGTTTTTAATTGGTGTATTTTACACTTCAAGAAATTAAACAAAAAAAAAAAAATATAATAATAAAACAAGTGAAAATACTGAAAGCAAAAAATAAAAAATTAAGTGGTAAATTAAAATTACTGGCAACAGCCAAATTAAGATGCTTTGCTGTGGAAAATTAAGAAAAATAGCTGAGTTTTGATAAATGAAAGTTAAGAAATTTTTAACCCTTAAAACAAAAGATTTCCGGAGGAAATATACACTTTTGGTGTGCGAGTACATAACCAAAGTTTGAAATAATTGTTGAGTAATTTTTGCAAACCAAAAAATAGAAAAAAAGCAATCATCATCGTTTTTAGCAATTATCATCCGGTGAAGACTTTAGCTATTTTCACAGTTTTTCATCAAAGTACATGGTGGATAACCTTTATTTCATAGTTTCAAGTTTACAGAATTCAGTTTTCAGAATGAACTCATCTACCGATTTCCAGATTGAGCTTTTAACATATATTAAAACAATTTTCTTCTGCTTTAACATCCTGTTTAATTGTAGTATCATTTGCAAAACGATCTCGTTGTTGAGTAACATATCTATTCCAAATAGGGATTGCAACGAATTTGCATATTCGAAATCCAAACTTAGCCAAGCTTCATGCCTTACTTGCTAAATTGCACCTCATTGGATTCTGAAGTTATAGATACTGAGTACCTGAGTACTGAGTATATGAGTACTGAGTATCTGAGTACTGAGTATCTATAATCCCAGATTGGGACCAGCTGCGATATTTTTTGATCTGTATTGGTTAGTGAATAGTAAAGACTGTATCTAATTATTACCAAAGTTTGAGTGAATTTATTTGGTATTTCGTTTTGACTTACAATTTTATGCAATATAATTTTGAGTGTATCGGTCCAAAACAACAACTCAGGTCAAGAGCGAATATAAGATGCCGTTTTAAATGGGTTAAAAGTGATGAAAAAATTGCTAAAAACTGTATACAGGAACGCATGCTTGTCCCATGCAGTGGTTTTTAGCAAAGTTGACCGCTTCAATGACAGTCATAAAACCCTTAAAGATGAAAACTCAACAACGCCGCCAAAATCTTTTACAACACAAGAAAAATATTGAGAAGATTGAAAAAACTCTTTGAGCCGACTGCTGTGTATTTGCCAGAATTGTTAAAGGTAAACATAAGAAAATAACAGCCCATCGAATACTAATCACAGATTTGCGCAAATAGAAGGTCTTCATTTATATAACCTCACTCTTTTAACCAAAAACGTTGAAGCGTTATTTACTGCTAAGACATGAAAAATGTCCTGAAGTAATCCGTCAAACATGACAGCTTTTTCCAAAACATTTGAAACTTAGTGCTTTCAATATGATTGAAAGGTACAACCTCACAATGTCCGAATAGAGCATAAAAGTCATCTGAAGTACTAATATATACCAGAGATTTACATATATAAAAGATACCGAAAGAGCAGAAAAACTTAAAAGAGAATATAATAAATGTTTTGCAATACTCATTGGATGTTTTAAGCTCTGTATAGATTCAAAATGAGAACATTTTATATAAGCAAGAGAAATGAATTCCTGTGTTGACTTTAAAGGAGACTATTTTAAATAAACAGGAATAAAGAATATTTCGAAAAGTTCATTGAATGTATCAGAGGGAGACTATATTGAATAAATAAGAGTAAAACAATCCGGTTGTTAGGTATTTCGAAAAGTTTGTTGAATGTGCTCAACCTTATTTGGACTCGGAAAGCATTATTTTGATGAAATAGAAACAGAAGAGGCCGGCTGATCAGTATAAAAAATATTTCAAAGAATTCATTAAATGATTCCAGACTTTTGATCGGAAAGAGAGTAGTTCGATCACACAGGTGTGAACACTCCGACTGATAGGTATAAAAAATATTTTCAACAAATTCGTTAAATGAGTCTTGCCTTATTTTAATCCGGTAAAGGAGTAGGTTAATCAAACAGGAGTAAGAAACTTTAGTTAAATGAATATTTTAAAAACTTCATTAAATGTCTCTAACCTTGCTTTGAGTCAGAAGGTGCAATTGCGAATAAACTAAGAATAAAATATTCTAACTAATAATTATTAAAATAAGTTGCAAAGTAAAGCTGAAAATCTTTTAGTCAAGAAAAAATAATGAATGTGATACATTTTTCGATTATTTTTTGGGACTAGTATTATCAGATATGGGTCATAATGCATATGTTAGTTAAAAGTGCAAATATATTTTATTGCATTTAAATCGTTAAACTTCTTTTGACTTCTGACTTTAGTGTGAGTTATTTTATTTATTATAAAAAATCATTGAACTTTAAAAAAAAAATCCGCATAATGTTTAAAATAAAAATACTTACAACTAATTTAATGAAACACAACATAAAACAAAAACAAAAATTTTAAAAAATTAATTTAATTCTGTTTTGAATTTAAATATTTTCAAAACATTTCCAACAAAAATCCAGCACAACTCCCCCATTCGAAAGCATTTAGTCCACTTTCGATGCAAATATTTCGAAAGGTAAATGCACA
>NW_024033362.1:0-7951 GCF_002237135.1 Teleopsis dalmanni
GCATGCTTTGTTGTTTTGTACAATAATTACTGCTCTTATGCTTTTCCGTGGTTCGAAGTTAATATGTAACAAGCAAACGTATATTTCTATCATTTTAAATATGTTTTATATATTTGCAGAATTCAAAAAAAAACCAAGCTTGATTTTTATTGCTTTTCTTTTTCCCCTGAATTGATTAAATTATATTGAACTTTTCATACTTATAAGCTTATTGACGACAAGAAACACTATTACTGCAGCAACACACACGCAGACACATATACAACTACAAAAGTAAATAAGCACTTACACGACGAGTATGTGAAAGCTACGTCAGTCAAAAAGCAACCAGCTATATCAAAAGGAAAAAAAACAACTAACAAAACGAAAGAAAAAACAACTATTAATAAAAGCAAAAGCAAAAAATAATGTCGTCGTAGAATTGTCTATTTTCAATATTACGTATATAAAATATATAAATACATTGATTAACTGTAAAATGTTAAATTTCACAAAAATGCTATTAATTATTTTTAGTTAATTGTACTTATAGTGGAATGAGCTGTACGAATACATATACAATTATTATATATATAATTTAGGTAATGCTGTTTAGGATCTTGTATAGGAGACATAACAATGGATCTCGAATTATTTTCTTGGAGTCGTCAACAAATGAACTACCCCTTGTATGCAAATAAACATGTAGAACCTATATATAAACCTATAAATCTATTTTCAACCATTCACCGAGAAGTGCTTTTTTGAGTACAACACTCCAGTATTATTTAGTGCTGATCTTGATATTGTCAAATACCGATACTCATATCAAAAAGTATCGGTTTTGTACGGGTTTGCATTTTAATATCCTGGAGAGACGAGGCTACTTTGCGGTCGAAGTTAAGTGAACTATAAAGAATCTTGTTGATACCATTACGCACCAAGATCCACAAGAGCAACCATTTGTTATTATCACCACCTTAACCAACACAATTTTTAAATGACCATTTTTGTCAGGGTGATTTGATTATTTTTTTGTTTATAGATATCGTCGGATCGACGATATCTGGCAATTGGTAGCGTTAGCGCAACAGTTCCTTAACTCTGTAGGGTGTTTTTTTTATTTCTGTGAATGTTTCTGTGATGTTTGTTTTCGATAGTAAAGCTCAATTATTGTTTCTCTTTTACTACGACGTGGATTTCGTGCATGATTTGCATAAGGAATTATTTGAAAATAATTTCTGTTGTACGAATACGAGTACGCGTAATTTTACCGTACATTGTCTATAAAGTTTTGTTGTAACATTGAAAAAATATTGTAAATTTTTTGCATTGCTATTTACTGTTATTCACGATTTAAAAAATTTTTGTTGCATTTATCATATTGAGTGGTGCTCGTGTCGGTTATCTTCATTTCTTGAACTTCGAATTTATTACTACAATTTAACATGAATCGGACTAGAAGAAAAATTGAACGCCCAAAGAATCCCTACTCAACCGCTCATATATTTTCGAGATGGAGTTTCTGGTGGATGAGAAAAATATTTCATAAGGGTTTGCAAGGACCACTTGAAGAGGAAGACTTATATCAGCACCGTAAAGACTTAGATAGTGAACGAGTAACTACAAAGTTTTCGTAAAAACAAGACGGTCCAATAATCCGTTCGCGTAGTTTAACTGCTGTGTATTTTACTTTAGAAGATTTAGTGTTTCCAGCAGAGATCGTAGGCAAACGTATTCGTGCCAAATTGGATGGCACCCAAATTATAAATGTGCATTTGGATAAGAATCTACAAACGACCATTGAGCACAAAGTAAGTGTTAAATAACACTTATTTCATTAAATCTTTTTTTGCACTTGTGTTTTTTGCTGTTTAAAATTAGTGGTCCAATGTTTCGTTTACGCTTCATTGCTCAAAATGAATTGTAGCTCATTCATATATTGGTAACATCATTCAAATTTAAATTGAGTGAATGAAATAACTTGCCAGCAATAATTCATAATTATGTCCAAATAATAAAATCATAAACAGAATAATTATAACATTTTGCCATGAATTGCCATAAGGAATATTTTGAAAAATATTTCCGGTGTACGAATAACGAAGAACGAGTTACTCGTAATTACCGTACATTGTCTATAAAGTTTTTTTGTAACATTGAAAAAGTGTTGTAAATTTTTTGCATTGCTATTTACTGTTATTCACGATTTAAAAAATTTTTGTTGCATTTACCATATTGAGTGGTGCTCGTGTCGGTTATCTTCATTTCTTGAACTTCGAATTTATTACTACATTTTTGGTTTATCATAATCAAACGTAACTGTAAATAAAGAAATTTAACATCAATCGGACTAGAAGAAAAATTGAACGCCCAAAGAATCCCTACTCAACCGCTAATATATTTTCGAGATGGAGTTTCTGGTGGATGAGAAATATATTTCATAAGGGTTTGCAAGGACCACTTGAAGAGGAAGAGTTATATCAGCACCGTAAAGACTTAGATAGTGAACGAGTAACTACAAAGTTTTCGTAAAAACAAGACGGTGCAATAATCCGTTCGCGTAGTTTAACTGCTGTGTATTTTATTTTAGAAGATTTAGTGTTTTCAGCAGAGATCGTAGGCAAACGTATTCGTGCCAAATTGGATGGCACCCAAATTATATATAAAGGTGCATTTGGATAAGAATCTACAAACGACCATTGAGCACAAAGTAAGTGTTAAATAACACTTATTTCATTAAATCTTTTTTTGCGCTTGTGTTTTTTGCTGTTTAAAATTAGTGGTCCAATGTTTCGTTTTACGCTTCATTGCTCAAACTGAATTGTAGCTCATTCATATATTGGTAACATTCATCAAATTTAATGAGTTTAGCAATTAACTGCAGCAAATTAAATTCAATATGTCTAAATAATATTAATAATTCATTAAACAGAATAATATATTACAAATTTGCATGATGCATAAGGAATAGTTGAAAAAATTTTTGGTATTTCGAATACGAGAACGTAGTAGCCTAATTTACCGTACAATGTCTAATAAGTTGTGTTGAATACATTGAAAAAATATTGTAAATTTTTGCAATGCTATTACTGTTATCACGATTTATAAAAATTTTGTTGCATTTACCATTATTGAGTGGTGCCGTGTCGGTTATCTTCATTCTTGAAACTTCGAATTTAATTACTACATTTTGGTTTATCATAATCAAATGTAACTGTAAATAAAGAAATTTAACATGAATCGGACTAGAAGAAAAATTGAACGTCCAAAGAATCCCTACTCAACCGCTAATATATTTTCGAGATGGAGTTTATCAAAATTTATCTTTCTTATATTCCAAATTTATATTTTTATGTATATTTGCTTATAATCTTCAAAAATTTATCACCTTTCTTTATACACAAGTAAACATATGTATGCTTATATACATATGTTCACATGTATGTATATATGTTTGTAAATAAAATCTTTGTCGTAAAGAGTTTTACATTTAATCTACCGGCATATATTTTTCAATGCCCAAGGTCAAAATTATTAATCATATAAGGTGGTTGGTTAGTTGGTTGGTTGGGCGTGAAATTGTGTAGATTCTGTGTAAAGAGCGATGAGAGCGCATTAAATTCTATTGTCGGTAGTGCAAAAAAAAATTTCATATTTCTCTTCTGCTCCGATACAAGCAGTCGTATATTTCAGTCTGCCTCTAACTTGCTACGATTGTGAACGTGTGCTGGAATTTTTTTTTGTTCGAAAAGTCGAATCTTATTTAAAAAATTATAAAGTTAAAATATTGTTGTATTAAGAAAAAGCAAAAAATATAAAAAATAAAAACAAGTAAAGGAGAAACAAGTAAACATTTGCTACAAATTTTGCCTGGTTGATTCATTGTCGTCGTCGTCGTTGAAGTGTTTAACAAGACGTTTCGGTAAATTTTATACTTCCTAAGTTTAGTAAAAACAAATTTAAAAAAAAATAATAAATAATAAGCAAAAAAATTTAAAAGAAATAAACTCAAGTAAAATAGCTAAAGAAAGCTTGACGTCTTGTCTTTCGTTCGTACGTTCGATTATATATTGTCGGTTTTTCATATTGTTTTTTATATTTTTTTGTTTTTTTTTTGTTGTCTTCTTCGTAACTCGTCAGCTATTACGTCTTCTTCGTCTCAACTTGAGTGAATTTTTGCTGATGCTGAAATTGTGTAGATTCTGTGTAAAGAGCGATGAGAGCGCATTAAATTCTATTGTCGGTAGTGCAAAAAAAATTTCATATTTCTCTTCTGCTCCGATACAAGCAGTCGTATATTTCAGTCTGCCTCTAACTTGCTACGATTGTGAACGTGTGCTGGAATTTTTTTTGTTCGAAAAGTCGAATCTTATTTAAAAAATTATAAAGTTAAAATATTGTTGTATTAAGAAAAAGCAAAAAATATAAAAAATAAAAGCAAGTAAAGGAGAAACAAGTAAACATCTGCTACAAATTTTGCCTGGTTGATTCCATGTCGTCGTCGTCGTCGTCGTCGTCGTTAAAGTGTTTAACAAGACGTTTCGGTAAATTTTTAACTTTCCTAAGTTTATTAAAAACAGAATTTAAAAAAAATTTAATAAATAAGTAAATGCAAAAAATATTTAAAAGAAATAAACTCAAGTAAAATAGCTAAAGAAAGTTTGACGTCTTGTCTTTCGTTCGTACGTTCGATTATATATTGTCGGTTTTTCATATTGTTTTTTTATGAGGTTTTAACTGTTCCTCGCTTTTGTTGTCTTCTTCGTAAATCGTCAGCGCTATTACGTCTTCTTCGTCTCAACTTGAGTGAATTTTTGCTGAAGCTGCTGGCTGGAGCCAAATTACTTTCTGCAACTTTTAGATAAGGTACGCGTAATATAAAACAAAACTTAGTTTTGATTATAAAATATAATTTAATTTTTTGTCGTCGCTTTTAAATTTATTTTTTTTGTAGCTAATATTTTTAAATGTTTTTTTTTTGTTTTTTTTTGTCTTCTATAAATTTACTTTCCGAAACTTTATTTACTTTTCCGTGATTTTTCTCTGTATGCATATGTATCATATATATGTGTGTTTCTACGTATGCATTTACCTTATACTGTAGAAAATATATTTTCTTGTTTAATTTTTATTCATTCTACTATTTGTTCTCTCATAAACATACACAAACATAATTTGATGGATTTCATCATAAATGCAATGTTGTCACATTTCTCAAAATACTTAAATATGTGCAGAATGTTTAAAGAGTATATTACATTTAAAAAAAGTTTTTAGTTTTATTAAACCCAATCATTAACATCTATTAAAAGTTTCTTTTGTTTACATTTGCACACGTGCGTAAAAGCTTTAGTAATTATTTTTTTTATTATCTATTTTGTATAACATTAGTTTTTGTTTAGTGTTTTTTTTATTCTGATCACAATAAAAATTTCTCATTACTATGAAAAAAAATACGAAACATACAAATTAAATAAAAACATTCTCTTAATTCAATATGTCTAAATAATAATAATTCATTAAACAGAATAATATAACAATTTTGCATCATTTGCATAAGGATAAGGAATTATTTGAAAATAATTTCTGTTGTACGAATACGAGAACGAGTACGCGTAATTACCGTACATTGTCTATAAAGTTTTGTTGTAACATTGAAAAAGTATTGTAAATTTTTTGCATTGCTATTTACTGTTATTCACGATTTAAAAAATTTTTGTTGCATTTACCATATTGAGTGGTGCTCGTGTCGGTTATCTTCATTTCTTGAACTTCGAATTTATTACTACATTTTTGGTTTATCATAATCAAACGTAACTGTAAATAAAGAAATTTAACATCAATCGGACTAGAAGAAAAATTGAACGCCCAAAGAATCCCTACTCAACCGCTAATATATTTTCGAGATGGAGTTTCTGGTGGATGAGAAATATATTTCATAAGGGTTTGCAAGGACCACTTGAAGAGGAAGAGTTATATCAGCACCGTAAAGACTTAGATAGTGAACGAGTAACTACAAAGTTTTCGTAAAAACAAGACGGTGCAATAATCCGTTCGCGTAGTTTAACTGCTGTGTATTTTATTTTAGAAGATTTAGTGTTTCCAGCAGAGATCGTAGGCAAACGTATTCGTGCCAAATTTGATGGCACCCAAATTATAAAGGTGCATTTGGATAAGAATCTACAAACGACCATTGAGCACAAAGTAAGTGTTAAATAACACTTATTTCATTAAATCTTTTTTTGCACTTGTGTTTTTTGCTGTTTAAAATTAGTGGTCCAATGTTTCGTTTACGCTTCATTGCTCAAACTGAATTGTAGCTTATTCATATATTGGTAACATTCATCAAATTTAATGAGTGTAGCAATTAACTTGCAGCAATTAATTCAATATGTCTTAATAATAATAATTCATTAAACAGAATAATATAACAATTTTGCATGATTTGCATAAGGATAAGGAATTATTTGAAAATAATTTCTGTTGTACGAATACGAGAACGAGTACGCATAATTACCGTACATTGTCTATAAAGTTTTGTTGTAACATTGAAAAAATATTGTAAATTTTTTGCATTGCTATTTACTGTTATTCCACTATTTAAAAAATTTTGTGCATTTACCAATTGAGTGGTGCTCGTGTCGGGTTATCTTCATTCTTGAACTTCGAATTTATTACTACATTTGGTTTATCATAATCAATACGTAACTGTAAATAAAGAAATTTAACATATCGGACTAGAAAGAAAAATGAACGCTCAAAGAATCCCTACTCAACCGCTAATATATTTTCGAGATGGAGTTTCTGGTGGATGAAAAAAATATTTCATAAGGGTTTGCAAGGACCACTTGAAGAGGAAGACTTATATCAGCACCGTAAAGACTTAGATAGTGAACGAGTAACTACAAAGTTTTCGTAAAAACAAGACTGTGCAATAATCCGTTCGCGTAGTTTAACTGCTGTGTATTTTATTTTAGAAGATTTAGTGTTTCCAGCAGAGATCGTAGGCAAACGTATTCGTGCCAAATTGGATGGCACCCAAATTATATATAAAGGTGCATTTGGATAAGAATCTACAAACGACCATTGAGCACAAAGTAAGTGTTAAATAACACTTATTTCATTAAATCTTTTTTTGCGCTTGTGTTTTTTGCTGTTTAAAATTAGTGGTCCAATGTTTCGTTTACGCTTCATTGCTCAAACTGAATTGTAGCTTATTCATATATTGGTAACATTCATCAAATTTAATGAGTGTAGCAATTAACTTGCAGCAATTAATTCAATATGTCTTAATAATAATAATTCATTAAACAGAATAATATAACAATTTTGCATGATTTGCATAAGGATAAGGAATTATTTGAAAATAATTTCTGTTGTACGAATACGAGAACGAGTACGCATAATTACCGTACATTGTCTATAAAGTTTTGTTGTAACATTGAAAAAATATTGTAAATTTTTTGCATTGTTATTTACTGTTATTCACGATTTAAGAAATTTTTGTTGCATTTACCATATTTGAGTGGTGCTCGTGTCGGTTATCTTCATTTCTTGAACTTCGAATTTATTACTACATTTTTGGTTTATCATAATCAAACGTAACTGTAAATAAAGAAATTTAACATCAATCGGACTAGAAGAAAAATTGAACGCCCAAAGAATCCCTACTCAACCGCTAATATATTTTCGAGATGGAGTTTCTGGTGGATGAGAAATATATTTCATAAGGGTTTGCAAGGACCACTTGAAGAGGAAGAGTTATATCAGCACCGTAAAGACTTAGATAGTGAACGAGTAACTACAAAGTTTTCGTAAAAACAAGACGGTGCAATAATCCGTTCGCGTAGTTTAACTGCTGTGTATTTTATTTTAGAAGATTTAGTGTTTTCAGCAGAGATCGTAGGCAAACGTATTCGTGCCAAATTGGATGGCACCCAAATTATATATAAAGGTGCATTTGGATAAG
>NW_024033363.1:0-7950 GCF_002237135.1 Teleopsis dalmanni
TTGTCACTAGGTTGTTGGCGCATCGACCGACAGGCACCAAGCTCATCCAACCGCTCGCCAGGTCGTTTTGGCGATTACCTCTGCGATAGTCCTTGGAGTCTAATTGAGTCAGCTGCCAAAGCTATGAAGTCACGACAGGGCGACAATGTGGAATTCGTTTTATGGACAGGGTAAGTGCTGAAAGAAAATTATACAATTTTATCGTTTTGCAAATTGTCTTCAAATAAGTGCAGATAAAAGTTTTTACAAGTAATAGGAAAACAAAACCGAAAAGAGTTTGACGCTTTTTGACCCAATTCCACCAAACATTTTGGGTTAAGTGTTTTTTTACGTTAAGCATTGAAAACATAATTTACATTTTGGAAAATATAAAGCATGAAAGTGCAAGATTAAGCATTCTTGTATAATAAATGATAATATAAGTGCCGATTTAAAGTACTTTAGATACTTTATGGTTATCTTACTTATGATTTTATTATTCAAAATTCGTCTACTTCAGCTAAAAAATATATATTTATATATGAAAAAGTTAATTTCCGTTTTGATTATCTGATATCATTATATGCGCGAACTAACAATATAGTTAAATTTATCAACATAAAGTAATTGTTATTAAAGTACATAAGGGACAGTAAATACTGCCACTTGCAACCAGAAAATTCAAATGCCTAACGGTTGTACCCAGTTGTAAAAACAGTCGAAGACCCTCGCTAAAGTAATAAAAACCAATTTAATTTCCCTCGGTAAAATGTATGCTAATACACAAATTCACTATAACAAAATAGCTGCAAAAATAATAACCAAAATGGCGCACAAAAGGTGAAACACAATCAAAATTTCATAAATGTCCTTTAGGCCAGATTACAAGAGCATCCTGCAAACAGCAATCAAATTTGAGGGCATAAAGCCGCATGCTAATGTTGCAATATTAGATTTCATGATGCTAAGAACGGTCAACCGAAACCGGTGGAACCTTGAACCTAAAGCCATTCTACGGTTTTAATAGGCTTCAATTTTCTTGCCACTCAAACAAAAAAAAAACAGAAACTACACTAAAATAACTAAAAGAATATACTTTTGACAGAGAATTGGTAGTTTTTTGGTTTGAGAAAAACATACAGTTTACCTTTTAAAATAAACACAAATGCAGCTGTTTAGTTTTTGACATAGAGAACTAGTTTCTATTGTTAGTAATAATAGAGCAAACACTACTTGGCTGTTTGACAAAGTTCACAGCTGCAGGGTATCCTTTTTGTTATGGACAAAGTCAAAGTTCCTATTCGCATAAGGTTACAAGCTTTTATGCTCAAGAAGAACACAAACAACACAAGATTTTTATTTGATGAAGGAAAATATCTTATAACTAATTCTGCAATATGCGAGCATATGACAAAAAAGCTGAGATTACAAAAAATGATAAGCTTTAAACGGTTTAAAGTAAATTAATATAGTGCAAACGAAGTTATAAATTGGATTTGGTCAATTGTATAAAGAAATTCGGACTAATAGTTCTTGAATCGTTATTGTTTGAAAAACATATTTTCAAAGTATTAGTCAATCTGCTTCACTAGAAGAACCATAAATTTCCTGTCAAAATCAATAATGGCAGAGGTGTGCTCTATTTTATTTGGAGTAGAACTGAAAAATTTTAGAAGGGAACCGTGTCGATGGTCACTAGCTCTTCATTGATGTACCGTCTGCCTTCAAAAAGTATCCGGATTTTGTTAACTACTCCTTTAGTAATAAAGACATTGGCATATGGTACAAATTTGATCGCCATCTGTCAATTAGTTTGTTTACAGCAACTTTTAATGTGGTGAGCATTTTGAGTCGATTGAATCGGTAAAAGAGAATTCGCTGAAGGAACTAAAAGCCATACCTTCACGGGCCTACGAAAAGTGTATGGAAGTTTGGGTTAAGCGTTGGCATATGTGTATCGCTTCAGAAGGTACATATATTGAAGGAGATAAAATAAATTTGGAATAAAATTTAAATTTGTGTTTATTTACAAAATCCGAGTACTTTTTGAGCAGAAGGTAGCTTTAAGTCTCTGTTTGTTGCTTAATCTGAGTTTTTAAATCATTTTTAGAGCATTATCTATTTTTAGATACCTTGACATTCAGTCAAGGTATATTGACTAAATGAAATGAAATTTTGTTTGAAGTAGAGTATATGATTCATATGATTACGTTCTTTTCATGGATCATGAAATCAACTTTTATGTTAAATAATTAGAAAACACTCGGTCAATTTTTAATCCAAATAATAAAGGCTGTATACGGAACTTTTAAAAATTTCGGATACCGAATCAAACACCTTTCTAATCGGAGCACTTTTTTCGATTCGCACGGTATTACGAAGCCAGCGAAGACGCTAAATTCTTATGCGCTTAACTATTTCAATGTTGTTCATATAAGCTCATCGTTCCATGTAATTTGATACCCGTCGCTAACGCGTAAAGGACCGGACCATAGATTTTCCGAAGAATTTTTCTCTTGAATGCTTCTAACGCCTTCGCAACATTGTTGGTAATTGTCCATACTTCTACACTATACAACAGGACACGCATAATAATAGATTTGTAGAGCATGATTTTTATTTGTGGAGAGAGGCTGTTATTTCTCAATAGCTTACTTAGCCCGAAGTAACATCTGTTGGTAAGAGTGATTCGTTAAAACTGTAGGCTGACCTCAGTTTTGGTGTTTAAGCTGTTTCCCAAATAAACAAAGTCTTTTACTACTTCGAACTTATAACTGTCAACAGTGTCGTATGTCCCAAGACGCACAAGAAAGTACTTTCTTTTGTTCTCATTTACCACAAGACCCATTTGATTCGATTGTTTTTCAAAGTTGGAAAATGTGGTACTGACGGCGCGGGTGTTCAGGCCAATAATATCAATATCACCGGCATACTCAAGCAGCATTACACTTTTGTAGAATATGTGCAAGTGCGGTTTAAATTTGATAAATCGAATTATCGTTTCCAACATTAGCTTAAAGTAGTCACACGACAAGAAGTCAGCCTGTGAAACTTAATTTGTTATCAAACGACTTGTAGAGGTTCTTTAACGGAACTGGTGGTGTTGTTAAACTATTATTCGTTATTCATTTTTTATTTTCTTACTTTACTTATTTAAGCTATAAATAAAATAAATATAATAAAATTAATTCAATTTTAGTAATACTATTATTATGGGGGCTTAATGGGGCAGTGATGCGGAACATAGATGCTGTATCCACTTAGCATCCATAGCTTCTCCTTGTTAATCACTTGTTTTTATTATTTTTTATTTAAGTAATAGGCTATTAAAGCACCCCGACCTAAAAGATCTATTGTGCGCCTAAAGGTCCAACTAGGACAATTTTAAACTATTTATAAATCTTGTAATTGCTGTGGGGTTAATTTTACATATTTGACTTGGGACTAATATCCCGCTTCTAAGGTAAACGAGTCTACGTCTTGCCACCGCTGGGCAGTTGCATACAACATGTTTTGATGTTTCCTTCTCCTCATGACAGAGTCGACAGGAGTCACTTTCTACCACACCTATATTTAATCACATACTCGAACAACTAAACGCAAGAAACGGAATCCGTCCTATGCTCTTACGGATTCCTTTGGGTGTCTTTACCCAAAGTATAATACATAAATAGATTGTAATAATTATAATAAATACATTGTAAATACACCAAGGAAATAATAATAATAATAACTGTATTATTATTATTATGGCATCTTCATAAAGTACTTAAATTGTAATGACTATTTTAATAATGAAACACCAAAGTTTCATTCCATTTGTTTTGAAATGTTAAATATTTCCATATATTGAGTAAATTCAGCTTTTTATTTAATCCGTTTTTAATCATAGACTATCATTATGGTATTCCATCAAGTTTCCACAGTAACTTCATTTAAGTACTTCACGCTTATTTAAAGTGGTGCTATATCATTGATTTTAAAATGCTACGTACGGGCACTTTCCCCCCTCAACTTAACACCTCATTATAAAGTACAAATCAAATTACTCATTTCAACAAAGGCTCTTGAACTCTGCCCTATGTATGGCTGCCGCCTGCCAGCCTGCCTGGTTGCCTGCCTAATGTAAAATTCGTTGTGGCTCGGAAAATGCTGAAAATGTTGCATGCAAGCATTTGAAGCATTTTCCGTTTGCGATGTAAAAAGTAATTTTGACTTATTTTCCTATTCGTTTTATTAGATTTTCCATTTGTAAAGGATTAATTGGTATTTATTTGCAATTAAAGATATTTACTCTATTTATTCCGTTTGTATTTATTTATTTCAATTCATTACATTTTGCTTTAGGATATTGAAAGTTAATGCAAATGTTTTCGTTCACTGACAACTACTTTAAGTAGTTTACGATTTCTGAATAATACGATTTATATGTGTACGAGTATGATGTGTAGTATTAGGCGTATTCGTATATGACAGCTCGATTTGTATGTAAATATTTACGCTTTGAATGTATCTCACAAACAGAAAAAGTAATTGGTTTAAAAGTTTATCTGAGCGTTTAAGTCAACAAAAATCACTGCAACAATTAGAAGTAAATATTTTTATTTTTTTTTTTATATATACAAAAATTTATTTATTTTTTGTTTTTTTTTTGTCTGTCTGTAGTTCATTTATAAATTTGAGTTGGCATAAGTTTAGCTAATAACATTAAATAAAATCAGTAAAAGTTTGTTTTATTATTTATTTTATTTAATTTTTTTATTCAGTCTTTTTGGTTTAAATATCGTCTCTCATTTGAATTGTGAATTGTTGGCGCGGAAATAAGCATTTTTGTAATCAGCTTAATGGATTTAAAATAAAATAAAATGAGTAGAATGCGAAAAACTTTTTGTTTTATCCTTATTTGTTAATTCCAATTACGATGTGACATATTTCGAATACTGAATGCAGTAGTACTTCTCATACACTTAGAGAAAAAATTTGCATTAAAAGAATTTAATTTGTTAAGTAGCTTGAGCAGACCCAATTATCTCTTGTTTTCTCCACTGCTGCATTTTTAAATGAAAATCAAAAAAAAAAAACAAAAAAAGATGAAAAATTTAACCCCGTTGATTAGTTAAAATTCTTCGAAATTTAATTTCAGAAAAATTGAAAATTAACATGCAATGTTTTTCTAATTTAAAGTGCTCAAGTATTTTCACTTAAGTATTTTCCCTACTTTAGCTTAGCTCCCTTTCTTTAGCAAACATATATAAAATACTCATCCTTTTGCTGTCTGGTATATAAAATATTTGCCTGAAACAAAGAATTCAATTTATTTTGTAGCCAAGTTGGTAAGGAAACCCTTTCCTTATGCCAACAGTTACTCACTTCTTTCACAGTTTATTGCTGCTTTATTAGGGTTTTAAGTTAAGCTACATAATAACACGTCAAAGAGAAAGCATCAAAAGCTGAAAAGCTATGAAAAGAAAGCAGTTATATTGCTGATTAAGATAACAAGATTTTTATGATTCATAAAAGCATATTTACAACACTATGACACAAGTAAAGAGTGTTGTAAAAGGAGTAAAACCTGCATCTAAAGTGGCTAGCTGAGTACATTTAATAAACTTTAATGCTTAAATACACTTAGAAATGCACATTAAATATAATCCCCTAATCAGCATGTGTAGTTAAAATTAAATTCATAATTTCACTTCAATTATTTCTAACCGAATAGCTTAGATACGAGTAGTATATTCAGTACAGCATGTATTGTCTTCCAACTTTGGTACTTGCTCTGCATTCTGTAGTGCTTGTCATCACGTCCTGTGCATTGCGAGCAATTTAATTGAAGTGTATTTACCATGTTTTGCATTGTACTTTATGCTCTGATTTATTACAAAATACTTTAGCTCTTCTTAAGGTATTTTAAGTGTCAATCAATCACACCCCAAAATACGTAAATACGTAAATACGTAAATTCTACTTTCACCTTTTGTACTGATTTCTGAAATATTTATTTGCGCTTACGGCTGAGATACGCCAACCCCGATGCGCCCACATTTTGCTAAGTTAAAGTAATCGAAATCTAATGGGATAATGTTTTGTTATTTATCAGATTTAAGTGTTGTCAAGTGACAATGCAATTGTTTCGTTACTTAAGGATTAGCTTTTAATTTAAACTTAAATTTTAAAAAAGTCGATTTTCTTGTCTAAATGAGAATTATCTTCATGGTTACATACAAATTTGACTTTTATATTGAACGCCTGCAGCGATAAAATAGAAAAGCTTTTAGTACTATATAATAATGCAAGGTAAAGGAATTATAAAATATATTTACTTATTTAAGAGGATTAAATTTATTTCACTTATGTATCTATATGTTACTATATAAATTAATAAATATTTGTTTATACATGAACAAGAAATTAATATCACAAAAATATATGTATATAAGAAGACTAACAAAAGTTCACCAAATCAACTATAAAAAAAACAACAAAAATAATTTTCATTTCGATATTTTAATTTTTATCATTTTTAATTTTTATACCTTTTTCAAAAAATTCTCAATGAGATGTTCCGTAGAGACATCAGTCTTTTGGTAGGTTTACTTACAGGCCACTATAAACTAGGGAACCATGCTAGACGTTTAGATCTTTCTTTCAATCAAATCTGTCGTGGCTGTGCGGAAGACAATGAAAGTGCCTCTCATCTACTGTGTTTTTGCCCAGCTCATGCACGTCGCCGGCTTAATACTTGGGGAGCCCCCTTTCGGGAGGACCTGTACTAGTTACATTAGTTACATTAAATAGCATTTTATGCTTCGCAAAGGTTTTAGGTGGTTTTAAACCCTAAGTTTTCTCCCACATATACAGTAACACAATGGGCCATTAAGTCTAAGTAGGTCCCACTAGTAAACGCCAGTATAACCTAACCTAACCTAACCTCTTTGAAACAATAAGTAATCCTCAAAATCGAATTTTTTTAATAGGTGTGCAGATTTTGAATCTAACCAACAGCCCAATACACTGCCTCTGATCAAGATCATTCTCTCTTCTACGATAGATCGATATTCTTAAGTTGGCAATGCAAATCTTGGTAATTTATCAGGTAACCTGCCAACAACCTCAAATCTATTTTACTGCGAAAATACATCCTTCTTAGTAAAATAAGAAATCGAGCTGTTTAGTCTAATGGTTAACTAAAATATAGCGCTAGTAGCTACTTCTTTCAATTACAAACAACCACTTTTAAATCAGAATCTACTCTGTTAACCAACTTATTCCACAATAAGGCACAGAGCTACAGGTCTTCAGAATATAATAAGAGAACAAGCTCACGTAAAACTTTCCTTACGCGAGACACAAGAATCAATTGCACGCAAAACTCATTGCTATTGACTCCTGTGTGACCAAACACTCAGCAAAACACCAATTTTTTTTTTCTAACTAATTTTCTCATATTATCATAGTAATTTTTAAATGGAACTTTAATAAGAACAAAGCTTTAATAGCTGCTTCTCTACCTACGTAGCTAAAAGCGCCTTTCTAATCTTTGATGAAACTGATTTATTCGCAGATCTCGATTGTGTGAACCTCCGTTTGTAAGACAAAGGTTCAAAACCCAGCTTCAGCAAGCTGGCGGTGCACGCTGTACCTAGAGATTATTCTGTACTTAGATAGTGCTAAAAGCCTGTCGGTTTTTGCGAATAGCTTTAGGGCTGTATTTCTTGCATATATTTTGACTGAGTCTATTCTAAGATCTCTAAAAAAACCATTAAACTACTATGAGTTTATAGATGAGGGCATCATCATCTTTTGTAGCTACATTTCTAAAGGTTATTGCAAAATTTTTAATTTGTTTTCAATTCCAAGCTTAAGCAAATGCATTTCAGAATCGAAAGATGAATGTAAAACAGAAATCATCACCAGAAATAAAAGACTTTGATTAGTTCAAAGTAATTTTACACACTATTAATGCAGATG
>NW_024033364.1:0-7950 GCF_002237135.1 Teleopsis dalmanni
TATGAATATTATTATTACCCTTAAAACAGTCATTAAAAAAAAAAATAAAGATGACAAATGTTAAAAAATATATGACTGAATAATTATTTAATAATATCAACTTAATATTTAATTAATATCATACAAATTTCATCAAAAAATATTGGAATGTTTTTTTTGAGGTTATAATTTTTTGCAATCAAATATCTTACCGTGCAAAACCCCGATCGGGATAACCTATATGTCTATATAAAGACGAAGGAGTTTTCTTTCAATATTTCAAAATTCATAATAATCGTATGCACAGTTTTTTTTATAATGATTTTTAAAAAATTTGCATTTGATCAATAAATAAATTGAGTCATAGCGCCGAATGCGGAGTCCAGCAAATTATATGGGCTTGTCTGCAAGCACCATCTACCGTTCGTATTCGCTTTATGAAATTTATGTATTTGTTGCAAATTAATGAATTAAACAATAAAAAAGCGACTATCTATCCTTTTAAAAAACATTAATTAAAAAAAAATATTATTACAAGAATCACAATGCACATAAAAGCCTTTAAAGATAATAAAACAAACTTTCAATTACAAAAAAAATCATAAAAATCGAACTATTCTTCGAACAAGGCAATTCAATCATATATGAAAATTATTATTACCCTTAAAACAATCATTTAAAAAAAAAATAAAGATGACAAATGTTAAAAAATATATGACTGAACAATTATTTAATAATATCAACTTAATATTTAATTCATATCAAAAAAATTTCATCAAAAAATATTGGAATATTTTTTTTGAGGTTATAATTTTTTGCAATCAAATATCTTACCGTGCAAAACCCCGATCGGGATAACCTATATGTCTATATAAAGATGAAGAAGTGTTCTTTCAATATTTCAAAATTCATAATAATCGTATGCACAGTTTTTTTTATAATGATTTTTAAAAAATTTGCATTTGATCAATAAATAAATTGAGTCATAGCGCCGAATGCGGAGTCCAGCAAATTATATGGGCTTGTCTGCAAGCACCATCTACCGTTCGTATTCGCTTTATGGAATTTATGTATTTGTTGCAAATTAATTAATTAAACAATAAAAAAGCGACTATCTATCCTTTTAAAAAACATTAATTAAAAAAAAATATTATTACAAGAATCACAATGCACATAAAAGCCTTTAAAGATAATAAAACAAACTTTCAATTACAAAGTTACTTACCATTGCTTCAACCTTCGCACACACTTAGTATGAAACATAAACGCAAACTGAATGTTGCATTTGCATTTTGCTTATTTCATTTTCGTAAACAAAAATAATTGCTTGAAAATAGTCCAGCATTTTCAAACCCTGAAATTTATCACACATAAAACGAAAACAAACACTAGATGGTGTTGGCTGTTAAACCCTAATTAGTTGCTGTATGACTCAATTTATTTATTGATCAAATGCAAATTTTTTTAAAATCATTATAAAAAAAACTGTGCATACGATTATTATGAATTTTGAAATACTGAAAGAAAACTCCTTCATCTTTATATAGACATATAGGTTATCCCGATCGGGGTTTTGCACGGTAAGATATTTGATTGCAAAAAATTATAACCTCAAAAAAAATATTCCAATATTTTTTGATGAAATTCTTTTGATATGAATTAAATACTAAATTGATATTATTAAATAATTGTTCAGTCATATATTTTTTAACATTTGTCATCTTTATTTTTTTTTTCAAATGACTGTTTTAAGGGTAATAATAATATTCATATATGATTGAATTGCCTTGTTCGAAGAATAAGGCGATTTTTATGATTTTTTTTGTAATTGAAAGTTTGTTTTATTATCTTTAAAGGCTTTTATGTGCATTGTGATTCTTGTAATAATATTTTTTTTAAATTAATGTTTTTTAAACGGATAGATAGTCGCTTTTTTTTATTGTTTAATTCATTAATTTGCAACAAATACATAAATTCCATAAAGCGAATACGAACGGTAGATGGTGCTTGCAGACAAGCTTTCTAAAAATAGTGTTAAGCGCATTTTTTAATATTACTTACAATATATGTATATAATATATCATTTAATAGAATTATGAAAATAAGTTTAAATAAAATTTTTTTATTAAAAATGTATTAAAAAATAAACATGATATATGAAATATATGATATATGAAAATGAATTTTTTTTTAATTAATTAATTAATTAATTTATTGGTTTTTTTTTTCCAGCTCTAGGTTTTGTTTTTGGAGGCTGCGTCGCATTTGGAAATCTGCAATTAATAAAAATATATATGTAAATATCATACTTATGTTTAAATAAATAAGCGTATAAATACTTACAATGATTGTTCTTTTTCTTTTCGGAATTCTGAAAAATTAAAAAAAAAATTATTAATTTATTTGAAAATTTTAATAAAAATTGTTTAAATTACATTTTTTTCTTTGTTTTCTTTCTCCCGACGACGGTTTTCCTCCTGCCGCCGGCGGTTTTCTTCCTGCCGGCGGCGGTTTTCATCCTGCCGCCGGAGGTTTTCTTCGCGTCGTCGGCGGTTTTCTTCCCGTCGTCGGACACTTTCCTGGTGCCGCTGGTAGTTTCCTGCTGGTCGGCGGTTTCGTTGCTGCTGTTGACGCTGGGGTTGCTGAAGAAAGAGACAAAAAATGTTATTTTAATATTGCATTTAATATAAATCATAATATAATATATATATATTTTAAATTATTTACATACATTTTTACCGTCAACCAGCAGCCCAATCAATACGCCAGTTAATATATCCCGATTCTGAAAGGAAAGCATTAAAAATTTAATATTTATATTTTTAATATTATTATTATAATATTATTATTTTTAATATTATTACTTGTGTAAATTACAAATTTTTAAATATATTTTATTAATTTAATTTCATAATACTTACCATTGCTTCAACCTTCGCACACACTTAGTATGAAACATAAACGCAAACTGAATGTTGCATTTGCATTTTGCTTATTTCATTTTCGTAAACAAAAATAATTGCTTGAAAATAGTCCAGCATTTTCAAACCCTGAAATTTATCACACATAAAACGAAAACAAACACTAGATGGTGTTGGCTGTTAAACCCTAATTAGTTGCTGTATGACTCAATTTATTTATTGATCAAATGCAAATTTTTTTAAAATCATTATAAAAAAAACTGTGCATACGATTATTATGAATTTTGAAATACTGAAAGAAAACTCCTTCATCTTTATATAGACATATAGGTTATCCCGATCGGGGTTTTGCACGGTAAGATATTTGATTGCAAAAAATTATAACCTCAAAAAAAATATTCCAATATTTTTTGATGAAATTCTTTTGATATGAATTAAATACTAAATTGATATTATTAAATAATTGTTCAGTCATATATTTTTTAACATTTGTCATCTTTATTTTTTTTTTTAAATGATTGTTTTAAGAGAAATAATAATTTTCATATATGATTGAATTGCCTTGTTCGAAGAATAGTTCGATTTTTATGATTTTTTTTGTAATTGAAAGTTTGTTTTATTATCTTTAAAGGCTTTTATGTGCATTGTGATTCTTGTAATAATATTTTTTTTTAATTAATGTTTTTTTAAAAGGATAGATAGTCGCTTTTTTATTGTTTAATTCATTAATTTGCAACAAATACATAAATTTCATAAAGCGAATACGAACGGTAGATGGTGCTTGCAGACAAGCCCATATAATTTGCTGGACTCCGCATTCGGCGCTATCACTCAATTTATTTATTGATCAAATGCAAATTTTTTAAAAATCATTATAAAAAAAACTGTGCATACGATTATTATGAGTTTTGAAATACTGAAAGAAAACTCCTTCATCTTTATATAGACATATAGGTTATCCCGATCGGGGTTTTGCACGGTAAGATATTTGATTGCAAAAAATTATAACCTCAAAAAAAATATTCCAATATTTTTTGATGAAATTCTTTTGATATGAATTAAATACTAAATTGATATTATTAAATAATTGTTCAGTCATATATTTTTTAACATTTGTCATCTTTATTTTTTTTTTCAAATGACTGTTTTAAGGGTAATAATAATATTCATATATGATTGAATTGCCTTGTTCGAAGAATAAGGCGATTTTTATGATTTTTTTTGTAATTGAAAGTTTGTTTTATTATCTTTAAAGGCTTTTATGTGCATTGTGATTCTTGTAATAATATTTTTTTTTAATTAATGTTTTTTAAAAGGATAGATAGTCGCTTTTTTTATTGTTTAATTCATTAATTTGCAACAAATACATAAATTCCATAAAGCGAATACGAACGGTAGATGGTGCTTGCAGACAAGCCCATATAATTTGCTGGACTCCGCATTCGGCGCTATGACTCAATTTATTTATTGATCAAATGCAAATTTTTTAAAAATCATTATAAAAAAAACTGTGCATACGATTATTATGAATTTTGAAATATTGAAAGAAAACTCCTTCGTCTTTATATAGACATATAGGTTATCCCGATCGGGGTTTTGCACGGTAAGATATTTGATTGCAAAAAATTATAACCTCAAAAAAAACATTCCAATATTTTTTGATGAAATTTGTATGATATTAATTAAATATTAAGTTGATATTATTAAATAATTATTCAGTCATATATTTTTTAACATTTGTCATCTTTATTTTTTTTTTTCAAATGACTGTTTTAAGGGTAATAATAATATTCATATATGATTGAATTGCCTTGTTCGAAGAATAAGGCGATTTTTATGATTTTTTTTGTAATTGAAAGTTTGTTTTATTATCTTTAAAGGCTTTTATGTGCATTGTGATTCTTGTAATAATATTTTTTTTAAATTAATGTTTTTTAAACGGATAGATAGTCGCTTTTTTTTATTGTTTAATTCATTAATTTGCAACAAATACATAAATTCCATAAAGCGAATACGAACGGTAGATGGTGCTTGCAGACAAGCTTTCTAAAAATAGTGTTAAGCGCATTTTTTAATATTACTTACAATATATGTATATAATATATCATTTAATAGAATTATGAAAATAAGTTTAAATAAAATTTTTTTATTAAAAATGTATTAAAAAATAAACATGATATATGAAATATATGATATATGAAAATGAATTTTTTTTTAATTAATTAATTAATTAATTTATTGGTTTTTTTTTTCCAGCTCTAGGTTTTGTTTTTGGAGGCTGCGTCGCATTTGGAAATCTGCAATTAATAAAAATATATATGTAAATATCATACTTATGTTTAAATAAATAAGCGTATAAATACTTACAATGATTGTTCTTTTTCTTTTCGGAATTCTGAAGAATTAAAAAAAAATTTATTAATTTATTTGAAAATTTTAATAAAAATGGTTTAAATTACATTTTTTTCTTTGTTGTCTTTTCTTCTCAACTGATTGTTTTAAGAGAAATAATAATTTTCATATTTGATTGAATTGCATTGTTCGAAGAATTGCATTGTTTTCTGATTTTTTTTGTAATTGAAAGTTTGTTTTGTTATCTTTAAAGGCTTTTATGTGCATTGTGATTCTTGTAATAATATTTTTTTTAAATTAATGTTTTTTAAATGGATAGATTGTTTTATTGTTTTATTCATTTATTCACAACATATGCATTAAGCAAATACAAACACCATATCTTATTTGGCTTCGAATTATAGATGGCAGTAAGCCTCCTGCTTTGCTTCTGGGCCGTATATGGTGCTGTGGAGGTTCACGTTTTTTATCAATTAATTGGATTTTTGATAAAAAATGAACCATTTTTGAAAAAATAATATGGAAAAACTGTGCATACGATTTTCTTGATTTTGACTATTTTGGAAAGGTGATATATTTGTCTTTAAAGGAAAAATATCTTTATTGCCATCGGGCTTCTGCACGCTATGATATATATGTTAGAGTAAAATAAGGTAGAAAAAAAGGTTATTTTTTATCATATTTGTATGATAAATGTAAAATAATCGATTGACAATTTAAAATTGTATTTCGTGATGTGTTTCTGATCATTTTGCGTTTTCACTTTTTTTCTATGTGTGATCTGGAGGGAGATAAGAGATTGCTTTTTGACATGTTTTTGTGCAAATTCCACGCATACGATTTTTCTGATTTTTACTTTATTTGAAAGCCTGATTTATTGCCTTTCAAATGCATGTGCGTGCAAGTCCATCGAACTCTTAGTTGTTTTTTAATAATTTTTTAAGTAAAAAAAGTCAGTTTTTTTAAAAAATTTGGTTTTTTTATTTTGTGAATATCTCAGCTATTGAGCAACATTCAGTTATGAGGTATATACCAAATGAAAGATTATTGAATTTTCTTTCTAAATCATATTTCTTATTTCTTGAGAAAGCTTTAATTTAGCTAATATTGACAAATTAGTAAACTTAGAAAAATTTCGTGTTCCAATTCCGGTTTGGACCTCCCAGCATCGTTGCTATCTTGGCACTAGCGTTAAATTCGGTGATTTAAGGACCATAAATGATGATTTAAAACTGATAAATGAGCAAATAAATTATAATTTAGCCCCTTAATGATAATTTAGCTCCCATCTGTCAATGCTATTAATTGTAACTTTAGGGCATTTTTTTTAATGGATTTTTAATATCAAAAAACAGAAACAAAACATCGAAATTTTTCAGAAAGGGCTATTATTTTTCAAATATCGTGGTGAGTAGGGACCAGGCAGGTAAAATAGCTACACCGCGTGGGGAAAATTGTCACGCGCCATAGTGTAGCATTAGGGTTTATATACTGCATGATATTTTCACCTCATTACGTAAAATTCTAATTATTATTTGAATGATTCAGAAAATTTTACTTATTTTATATTCTTTTTATCTTCCTTGATATTAGGTCTGTTCCACGAGCTACTCGCAGTAAATTTGAGTAAGACTGTGTATACCCAAATGAAATCCAACAGCAAATTTTCGAGTGCGTATGAGTATTGGAGAGAGCGTAACATCTCTGTCGAAATATGAAAATGCTGCATTTTAGACCTGAGCCTAGATAGGAACGACGCTGAGAGGACTACGCCGAAAATGAACACGAAATTTTCTCAAAGTTTATTAGTTTGTCAAAATTAGCCAAATTTAAGTTTTTTCACCAAGTAAGAAATATGATTTAGATAGTAAATTTAATAATCTTTCATTTGGTATGTATCTCATAACTGTATGTTGCGTAATAGCTGAGATATTCAAAAAATAAAAAAATAAAATTTTTGAAAGAATTGACTTTTGCTTATAAAATTATTAAAAAAACAACCACAAACGGAACAAATTAGAAAAATCGTATGCACAGAATTTGTGCAAAATCGTATTAAAATTCAATATCGAAACTGCTTAAATATCATCCAAATCAAAAAACTAAAAATGAAAAATATTCAAAAATATATCACTAAACACAATTTCAAAACCTCAATTAAATATTTTAATTTTGTCATCAAAAATTGTTAAAAAATAGCATTTTTTTAGCTTACTTTACTGTAATCATTATTTCTTCGTGTGCAAAAGCGGGACCAAAATAGAATTAATTTTTCTTTAAAGACCACAAAATTTCCTGTCCAAAAGACTTAAAATCATAAAAATCGTATGCACAGTTTTTTCACTATTATTTTTTAAAAATAGTCTATGTTTTACTAAAATTCCAGTTATTTCAAAGAAAACCTTCAACTCCAAATGCAAACTCAAAGCAGGCGTGCCTTAGATGGCAGCGCCTGATGTTTGTATTTTTTTACGCAAATATTGCGAATAAATAAGTTAATGAAAATTTGAATAGAAAAAGCGACTTTCTTATCTAAAAAGACTAATATAAAAGAAAATTCAATAAAGACCCAAATGCACACGAAAACCTTTAAAAACAATAAAACACACTTTCAATTGCAACATAAATCAGAATGATTGATTTTGTCTTCACACCAGGAAATTTTTCCATTGAAAATTATTATATCTTTTAAAACACA
>NW_024033365.1:0-7948 GCF_002237135.1 Teleopsis dalmanni
AGAAAGAAATTGTTGTATTTTGTACTTTTATTTATTTTATATAATAATTTCTTAAATTACATTCAAAATTAAAAGTTTTAAAAGTAAATTATAAATTTTATTATAAATTGTTATAAATTTTATTAAGATATTAAAAATAAACTAGTAAAAACTAGAAAACATAATGAAAATTAATTTAAATAATTAACTTAATATAACTTAGCATATCTAAAATTAACTAAAACTAATATAAAATAATTTATAGCATTTCGCTATTATCAATTGTTTTCAAAAGCGTTGAAGAGGATTTTGGTACAATTAAACCTTCTGATCTTAAGAGTTCTAAAATATCATTACCACAACACCTGTTAATCCTGTGTTTTTTAAATATAACAGCTAATTTTTCATAAGTGTTTTTGGTTTTTTTATTTTCAACATCATTTGTTTCGTTTCTTAAACAACTTTCACTGGAATTATTGTCTTCAATATTAATATCAATATATTTTCCAGGAACTAAGTCACTATTTAATTTGTTTTGATTTAATTTCTTTTTTTAATATTTCGTAGTTTAATGATTTTGTTTCTTTATTTATTTTGATTTTTTTAATATTTATTTCACTACACTTCAAAATTATTGCGTCACTTCATTTATAAAACATAGCGTCATCTGAGGCAAAATTCAAATACGTTGCTATGAACACTAAAAATGAGAGAGAAAGCAAAGAAAGAGTATTTACATTCATGTTTTGAGCAATTGTTTTACAAATTTGCTTGAAAATGCGGACGCGGTATCAAAGACCGTCTTGAAGACAATGTCTTCGAAGACCACTTTTTCTACTGGGATATCAACTTTCCAGCATACACACACACACATTTACGTGTCTACACGACACATATCTTAAACGCAGGTTATTAGCTTTTTGCACTTAAAAAGCATAAAAACAAGTACGATTGCTTAAAAACATACATTTATACGTACGTGGATATCAATGCAGAGAAGAAAGCAATAAAAACAAAAAAGCAAGCCTTAAAATTGGCAATAACAAAATCTACTAGGGGCTTGTTTTATAAAATAAATAAGGCAGCAACTAAAATTAAAGAACAAGAATGAAAAATTTAAATAAAAATAAAAAAAAATAGAAACAAAATAATAAGCAAGCAAGCATATTGTTCATTATAGCATGCATATGTGCATGTATGAATGTATATATATTGTTTATATTTATTTTAAATGGCTTATTATACTACAATAACCAAAGCAAACTGCCATAACAGCAACAATTTAGTACATTTTTTTTATTTGTATTTTATTACTTCTTTATATTTGTTTTTTTTTCTTTTTAGTTTAAAAACCATAAATGACGACATACGTTTGTACACACAGTGGGCAGAATTGTTTGTTTTTCTTACATATTTAAGTTGAATTCAATTAGTATAGAAACTTATGTCATGATATTGTTTTATAAAAACAAATTTTAAAGAAATTCAAAATAATTAAAAAATATTATATAGAAAAATTTAAAAGAGACATAATATTTACTAACGACGACATTTTAAGTATTAATTAATGTATGGTTACAAAATTCTATAGTATTGGGCTTATGGACCTTTGAGAGGAAAACATGATATAAGAAGAATATATTATGCTTATCGAATTTACATATTTCTTAAGTAAAATCTATAAGTTGCTGAAAAAATATCTTGTTCATAATTAATCTCGCGAAAAGTTATAACAATTCAATAATAACAACAGAATAATATAATAATTCAATAATAATAACAGAATATATAATAATTCAATAATAATAACATAATAATATAATAATAAGTGAATAATATAACAGAATAATAACATAATAATATAATAATAACAGAATAAACAGATACATTTTAAGTCTTCACAATTTTATCAATTTCGTCTACTGTACCACTTTTTCAATATTTTTCACATTAAATATTAAGATTATTAATAGTAGCAAACGCAAAATAAAGCCAAAAATAAAATAAAGAAAAATAAAACTATTTATCAACAAACCACAATATTTAAAATAAAATGAAAAGAAATTCCACACAGGCGATGAAATACGTATAAATAAAAAACAAACAAACATACATATCAGTATTCACATAATTGGAAAAGAATGCTTCATTTTGCAAACCGGTTTTTGGCCATTCAAGTAATAATTAACACAAAATAAAAATAATAAAATAAAATAAAAAAATATGAAAAGAAATAAAAATAAACGAAAAAAATAAAATTAAAAAGATATGAAAAGAAATAAAAATAAATTAAAAGAAATAAAAATAAATGAAAAGAAATTAAAAAAATATTAAAAGAAATAAAAAAAAATTGAAAACATATATAAAAAATGAAAAGAAATAAAAAAATAAAAAAAAAAAATTTATGAAAAATTAAAATTTTTCATTATTTTAATTTATTTCTAGGGATTCATTCTATTAAAAAAAAGGAATCTAATGAAATATTCACGAATACAAAAAAAGTAAACAACGAAAACTAAACTTAAAAATATTCTAATATAAAAAAAAAGAAATTCGTTTAATAATAAACACAAAATTAAATTTTTTTAAAATTTAAAAAAAATTAATACATTTCTATTTATGATCAACAAAAAAAGTATATTTGCTAAAAAAAAAAAATCTGAAAAAATTTCTGAAATAAAAAAATTAAATTAAATTCATTTAATAATAAACACAATCTAAATTTGTTTAAAATTCAACAGAACAAAAAAAATTATTTTAAAAACTTTTTTGCTCTAAATTTATTAACAATAATTATTTTAAAAATACTTAAACACTTAATACTCATGGATTAGAAAGTCATAAATTATCACTGATAAATAATATTTGTAATTATACACGGTAGGCTGCATTAAGATCGTAAAAATTTACTATCGGTCTGTGCTAAAATCTAAAATGCCCAGTAAAACGAAACCGTCCTGTTATTTCTTGGTAAAAAAAAAATGGCATAAAATTCCATGGGAGAGGGATACTTATCCCATATAAACCATATATCAGTATTTGAAGAATATTACATTATTCTCATAATAGTCACATTTAACACAATAAAAGAACAATAAGCAAAAATGTGAGTGCAAAAACTATGTACATATAAATGTATGTAGCAAAAATCAATAAATTTGCACATGAAGGGTAAGGAATTAAGTCCAACATAATAGTAAGAATTCTGAAATTTCTATACAATCTAATTTTTGGTTGCTACACAACTCTAAACGAGAAGTCGACGAAGTTTAACATTTCTCTAATCTGGATATTTTCGGTAACTGCAAGGCAAACGAACCCACCAGAAGGGATTATTAAGACAATCATTTGGAAAAGTTAAAATTTCCAGACATATCGTTGATATCATGCAAACATTTATTAAATTTTTTCTGTGCTGAACTTTTTAATAAACGATAGGAAGACCCAACTATGTGTAGGCACTTGTTGATCCCATTCTTTTAAGAAAACATCAATTACTCTCATTGAGTTAATCTGTAAAGATATTAGTCCTGTAAGATATCTGTAAGATATTAGTGTGCTAAACTTTTTAATAACAGATAGGAAGACTCAACTATGTGTAGGCACTTGTTGGTCCCATTCTTTTAAGAAAACATCAATTACTCTCATTGAGTTAATCTGTAAAGATATTAGTCCTGTGGTAGGTTTACTCAGGGTCACAGCTGATCAGGAAACTATGCTAAAATATTAAATCTAACTTTCAATTATTCTTGTCGCAATTCTGGTGAAGATATTTAAAGTGCTTCACATTTATCAGAACATGCACGGCACCGTTTTATAATATTAAGAGCTACCTTTTTTCAAAAATGTTGATAAACTCCAGGACATCCGTGTAATAAATATTGTAAGATGGTTTTTAAACCATTTTATTTTTTATATAACACAAGGGTTAATAATCCTAAGTTTTTTCTTAGGATCCTCGGTATAACCTAACCTAACTAAAGCATGATATAGACAATGCTACATTTAGCATATAGTAAACCATGTATGCCAAGTATGCGATAAAATTACAACTTGTTTCAAAGTGTATAGTTAAGCGCATACTTAGTCTATATACTTAGTGTGCATACATGTAGCATCGTCTATATCATGCTTAAGTGTTAATACATGTACTGAAAATGTGTTTTCTAGTTGTCGCTTTATTCTGTTACTATATTTCTCGGTTTTCAAGCTTTATCTTTATCTCAATTGCTATAGTCTTAAAGACCGTTTCGACCTATTGCCTTCTATAACTTATTTTTCAGTGTTATTACATCCATTGTTATTTTTATTGGAATATATTTGTTGTTATGTATATACATAGAAATCAAGTCCGGTAAAAAAATTAAATTATTATATAGTTATGTACATATATTTTAAATTTACACATTTATTAAGATTTTTTAAAGAGTGGCAACAAAAAAGTAAGTGTAGTGTCCAATAATATTATAAATTAACTACTGTTTTCATTGTTTTAAATTTATTTTAAAAAATTTGTGGTAATGTATGTAGGCTTGTATGAATGAAGGAGAAAATTGCGAAGCAAATTTATTACATATATTAATTTTATATCTTAGAACTATCAGTAAACAGTATAAAAGATAAGTGACTTTTTGAATAATTTCTATTATATATAATTTAATTTCATATTTTATTACAAAAAAATCATCACAATTTTATATACTAAAAAGTTTTTCTGTTTTCATATCTTATCTATCTTACAAAAATTCTGTCCTTACCTGTACTTTTAAATCAATTGAGTAAAACTGTAGGGTTTTCCAACCATGCAAATATATAACTATACCGATTAATTTGAGCAATTACCGGATTGTAAAATATATTAGATTTAATAATATGTCAAGAAAAAAATTAAATAAAAAACTATAAAAAATCGGAATGCATTAGGCAACATTTGATATTCATAGCAGCAGAAAACTCGGTCAGCCATAAAACTTCCAATTAAGAGTTTTTTTCTTCAGTTTTGAATAACAAAATTGCTACGAATAAATTATTCGGAAAAATTTATGTTAGAAGGTTAAATTGGCACACAGAAAAGTTAAATAAAATAAATATTTTTTTATGCTGATTTACGCAGTTACCGTTTGCCGTGGGAATGGTTCGCTTTTAATGGATTTGGGGAATACGAACGCCGTCTATTGTACACAATTTGAATTATGCAAATCAAATTTATTGCAGTCCGAACAGAGAAAAAGGTGAATTCTAATTAATGCACACAAAATTATTAATTAAAATTGAAGTTCGAAATAAAAAAAAATTTAGGAGCTCATGATATGGAAATTTTCTCATATAACGAATTTGTATTTAAATAATGTTTAAAAATATAAAATGAAATTACTCGTATATAAATTAATCACAATAAGTTAGGTTATATTATACTTATAATCATTTTAATTGAAAAAATTTTAAGATAATTTGGAAATAGATAAAGGATTATAAGTTAAAAGGGTGTTTTTCTTCTTTATTTGATCCTAAATACTTTTGAGCAGTACTTGATTGACAAATTTAGTTATGAGAAGCAATTAACTAAAAAATGTTTTAGTATAACCTAGAAGATACAACCTAGAAGCATATGTATAACCTAGAAGATATAACTGAGCTAGAAGTAACTTCAGCTTTCTGTGTAAATCTTTAAAACTTCAGACTCTCTCTCTCTTTCCGTCACTACTTTTACCTCTCTGTTTTTCGCTCTTTATCACATTCTGTCTCTTGCTACCACTATTGTTTTCTATTTCACTTATTTTTTTTTTTCTTATCACCACTCACTCTCATTCAATTTTTTTTAATCTCTGTAATTTTGTCAGTCCCCTCTCCCCTCCCTTCTATCCTCCACCCTCACTTTCTGTCACTCTTCAACAATTTCTCTCCCTAGCTCAATTTCACTCACACCATCATTTTATTCACTTTACTCTCTCACTATTTTTCTTATTTCCCTACCTAACGCTCTGTTACGCTACATCTATTTTTCATTTTTATCTGATCTTTAGTTAATATGCAAAATTTGACTTAGCAGCATTTTGGATCTCATGGTCTTTCATAAAATTACTACTTTGTAGGCAGTGTTTGTTATCCATAGCGAAAAAAAACTTCAACAGACGTTAATATCTTCCCTCTGATATTCTTTACCTACCACAATTTTCTATCAGTCTATTTAATAACAAACTACAATAATAATAACAAGTTTCCTCAACTTGTAGGCCTGTACGTCATCATTTCTCTCCTGTAATCCTGTTCTACAATAGTGGTTACAATAACCCCTTGCATAGCATTTCCTCTTAGCCGTTAATTACTACCTAGTATCCTTCATACTTCGTCCCCTCACTTGCTCCAATTTTGGCTTAGATATATATGTCGTCTACATACTAAGTCTTCTGTATTCTAATGTCTGCTTTTCCCTTGATTACTGGTTACAGTTTTTGATCTTTACGGGTTTCAACTTTTGACTTTTACGGTCCAACGATGTTATAATTAATATTTAAATATTAGAATAAAATAATCTGTAGTGTCATATGTGAATCAGTGGTTGGAATACGTAACATAAATAAAAAAAAAAGATAATATGAAAAATAAAATATTTTATCATAAATAAGTCACTAATAAATAAATTTCTTATCTCAAGTCTGCTGTACGAGTATATACTATCTATGTATCTTCTGTTAAGACTATCTTTTTTACTTCAAGGAACTTGAGTATCTTAAACCGTTCTTGCAAATAGAATAACTGGCGATAATATTAAGTATTTAAACGGTCAAATTTCAACAAAGTATGCATTGAAATTAAAGATGAAATAATAATTTTCTTTAATTAGATTAAAGCACAAACCAAGTAAGTTTACATTTTAACAATATCAATTTTTTTTTTATATAAAACTACTACTGAAAAAATTATTTCCGGTTCATTTTGCCAGAAGCGACTCTCTTTCTTTTTTTCTTTCTTTCTTTCACTTATGAAATGGAAAGCTAAATCAACAGGAAAAAGAGAATGAAATAAAATCATAAGTAGGAGTTACATACTCCACTAACAATTTAAAGGATCCTTTAGCACTAATTTTTTTTTCATAGATGGTTTCTTCGAGCATGCGAAGGTCCTTTGTTAGCATACACTGACGACGGAATGTTGTTACACAGTGTGTTTTACTGCTTAAATTGAGTCGCCTCCGTACTGTACACACAATCGCATTCCGGTGTCCAAGGGATATATTAATATAGTGTTGTCAAGTGTTCAGAGCTGTACGGGCACATTGTATGTGTGACTCTTAAAGGATTAGAATTTATATTGTTATGGAAGTAATAAGAGTAACTGCAACTACATAAAAATTGTGTTCTGTAGAATGTTTATAAAGAAAATGTGTGTGAAAGTGATATTTATTTATGCGTTAAGAAGACGACGAAGCACATAAAATGTAAAGCAGATTTAAAAATATAATATAAATTTCTATATTCACAAAGGATTTGTAGTTGATATTGTTCAAGGACTTCATTTATAATATACAATGAAATTTAATTACGATTTTATGTATTGATAATATTCGCAGAGCATGGTTTTGATACTAAATTAATTAAATGCATATAGTAGCTGCAGGCAATATATTGATAATTTTATATAAATGGCAGCAGATTTATATGGAATTAATTAAATTTATTCAATTTTGAATGAAATAATTATAATAATTTTCATATTATTATTAGTCATTCATTATTTCATTAATGAAGTTTAATGAAGTATTAAATTTTTATTCATTTTTTTTAGCAGTAAATATGAGTTTAAATTAAAAATAAATATTGTCACTGACACACGCAATATATTTTATTAATTAGAAGAGTTCTAAATATTTATGAATAAAATTATTTATGATTTGATATTTATTATCTTCATTAAAGTCGTTTATTTTGCAAGGATACATTTTGAAAATAAACAAAGCGAAATTTTCAAA
>NW_024033366.1:0-7948 GCF_002237135.1 Teleopsis dalmanni
TCTACCAGTATTTTAATCTTATTCTTATTCTTATTCTTATACGTACTACTTACTACGTACTATATATTATATGAAAAATGGAAAATGGAAAATAGAAAATACTCTAAAGCAATTTCCAAAGCTATTTTATTTTATTTTTCATTTCAATTTAAATAAAATAAAATAGAAAAGTTTCTTTTTTCTTCTTCTCTAGTGAAGTTAATATGAACAGAATAGGAAAATTAAACTAAAACTGTTATTGAGCATATCCGTGTTTGTATTTTACATGCTTAATTATGTAGTACTATTGCCTGTAATATTAACTTCAATATTAACTTTAACTTTAACTTAATCTTTAAGGAAGAATAAAATTTTATACATACTTATATTTTTATTAAAAAATTTAACATATGAATGCTAGTGCTACTGCTAGTGCTAGTGCTAGTGCTACTGCTAGTGCTAGTGCTAGTGCTAGTGCTAGTGCTAGTGCTAGTGCTAGTGCTAGTGCTAGTGCTAGTGCTAGTGCTAGTGCTAGTGCTAGTGCTAGTGCTAGTGCTATTGCTAGTGCTAGTGCTAGTGCTAGTGCTAGTGCTAGTGCTAGTGCTAGTGCTAGTGCTAGTGCTAATAAATAGGCGCAATCAATAGATTGTTGTTTTATTAAATTTTATTCAATAAGGACAAGGAATATAAGCAAAGCTTCTTAATTAGTAATTTTACTTGAAAAGTTTTCTATCATTTAAGGTTTTCATTCACGCTGGCACTCGTACTCACACTTGCACTCGCACTCGCATGCATGCCTATTGTACATTTTATATGGAACTGAACAAAACTTGAGCTTACGTGCATTTCGTATACGACACGATTACAATTTCAAAATTAAAAATGATGCGAATATACGTATACAGCAGAAATTAGTTAAATAATTGCATTTTATATAAATAAATAATAGATATGTGATATAAAGAAAAATATTATTAGTAACAAAATAAAATAAAAAAAAATTAAAACCGCAAAAAAAAGGAAAAAAGTAAAAAAGTGTTGTGGAGCCAACAACACGCGGTGTTCCCAAGCGGTCCCCCATCTAAGTACTAACCGCGCCCGACGCTGCTTAATTTCGGTGATCGGACGAGAACCGATGTATTCAACGTGGTATGGTCGTTGGCAAAGAAAGCGTTTCAAAAAATCTACATCTACCAGTATTTTAATCTTATTCTTATTCTTATTCTTATTCTTATTCTTATACGTACTAGTTACTACGTACTATATATAATATGGAAAATGGAAAATGGAAAATAGAAAATACTCTAAAGCTATTTCCAAAGCTATTTTATTTTATTTTTCATTTCAATTTAAATAAAATAGAAAAGTTTCTTTTTTCTTCTTCTCTAGTGAAGTTAATATGAACAGAATAGAAAAATTAAACTAAAACTGTTATTGAACATATCCGTGTTTGTATTTTACATGCTTAATTATGTAGTACTATTGCCTGTAACATTAACTTTAACTTTAACTTAATCTTTAAGGAAGAATAAAATTATTATACATACTTATATTTTTATTAAAATTTAAATATGAAATTATCTACTTCTATGCTATGCTAGTGCTAGTGCTAGTGCTATTGCTAGTGCTAGTGCTAGTGCTAGTGCTAGTGCTAGTGCTAGTGCTAGTGCTAGTGCTAGTGCTAATAAATAGGCGCAATCAATAGATTGTTGTTTTATTAAATTTTATTCAATAAAGACAAGGAATATAAGCAAAGCTTCTTAATTAGTATTTTTACTTGAAAAGTTTTCTATCATTTAAGGTTTTCATTCACGCTGGCACTCGTACTCACACTTGCACTCGCACTCGCATACATGCCTATTGTACATTTTATATGGAACTGAACAAAACTTGTGCTTACGGTGCATAGCGTATACGACACGATTACGATTTTCAAAATTCAAAATTAAAAATGATGCGAGTACACCACGTATACAGCAGAAATTAGTTAAATAATTGCATTTTATATAAATAAATAATAGATATGTGATATAAATAAAAATATTATTAGTAACAAAATAAAATAAAAAAAAATTAAAACCGCAAAAAAAAGGAAAAAAGTAAAAAAGTGTTGTGAAGCCAACAACACCGGTGTTCCCAAGCGGTCCCCCATTCTAAGTACTAACCGCGCCCGACGCTGCTTAATTTCGGTTTGATCGGACGAGAACCTATGTAATTCAACCGTGGTATGGTCGTTGTCAAAAGAAAGTGTTTCCAAAAAAATTCTAACATCTACCAGCTATTCTTATTCTTATTCTTATTCTTATTCTTATTCTTATTCTTATACGTACTACTTACTACGTACTATATATTATATGGAAAATGGAAAATGGAAAATAGAAAATACTCTAAAGCTATTTCCAAAGCTATTTTATTTTATTTTTCATTTCAATTTAAATAAAATAAAATAGAAAAGTTTCTTTTTTCTTCTTCTCTAGTGAAGTTAATATGAACAGAATAGAAAAATTAAACTAAAACTGTTATTGAACATATCCGTGTTTGTATTTTACATGCTTAATTATGTAGTACTATTGCCTGTAATATTAACTTCAATATTAACTTTAACTTTAATTTTATCTTTAAGGAAGAATAAAATTATTATATATACTTATATTTTTATTAAAAAATTTAACATATGAATGCTAGTGCTACTGCTAGTGCTAGTGCTAGTGCTGGTGCTAGTGCTAATAAATAGGCGCAATCAATAGATTGTTGTTTTATTAAATTTTATACAATGAAGACAAGGAATATAAGCAAAGCTTCTTAAATAGTAATTTTACTTGAAAAGTTTTCTAACATTTAAGGTTTTCATTTACGCTGGCACTCGTACTCACACTTGCACTCGCACTCACACTCGCATACATGCCTATTGTACATTTTATATGGAACTGAACAAAACTTGTGCTTACGGTGCATTGCGTATACGACACGATTACGATTTTCAAAATTCAAAATTCAAAATTCAAAATTAAAAATGATGCGAGTACACGTATACAGCAGAAATTAGTTAAATAATTGCGTTTTACATAAATAAATAATAGATAGGTGTATAAAAAAAAATATTATTATTTACAAAATAATATAAAAAAAATTAAAACCGGAAAAAAAAGGAAAAAAGTAAAAAAGTAAAAAAGTGTTGTGAAGCCAACAACACGCGGTGTTCCCAAGCGGTCCCCCATCTAAGTACTAACCGCGCCCGACGCTGCTTAATTTCAGTGAGCGGACGAAAACCGATGTATTCAACGTGGTATGATCGTTGGGCAAAAGAAAGTTTTTCAAAAAATCACATCTACAGTATTCTTATTCTTATTCTTATTCTTATTCTTATACGTACTACTTACTACGTACTATATATTATATGGAAAATGGAAAATGGAAAATAGAAAATACTCTAAAGCTATTTTCAAAGCTATTTTATTTTATTTTTCATTTCAATTTAAATAAAATAAAATAGAAAAGTTTCTTTTTTCTTCTTCTCTAGTGAAGTTAATATGAACAGAATAGAAAAATTAAACTAAAACTGTTATTGAACATATCCGTGTTTGTATTTTACATGCTTAATTATGAAGTACTATTGCCTGTAATATTAACTTCAATATTAACTTTAACTTTAATTTTATCTTTAAGGAAGAATAAAATTATTATATATACTTATATTTTTATTAAAAAATTTAACATATGAATGCTAGTGCTAGTGCTAGTGCTAGTGCTAGTGCTAGTGCTAATAAATAGGCGCAATCAATAGATTGTTGTTTTATTAAATTTTATTCAATAAAGACAAGGAATATAAGCAAAGCTTCTTAATTAGTAATTTTACTTGAAAAGTTTTCTATCATTTAAGGTTTTCATTCACGCTGGCACTCGTACTCACACTTGGACTCGCACTCGCATGCATGCCTATTGTACATTTTATATGGAACTGAACAAAACTTGTGCTTACGGTGCATTGCGTATACGACACGATTACAATTTCAAAATTAAAAATGATGCGAATATACGTATACAGCAGAAATTAGTTAAATAATTGCATTTTATATAAATAAATAATAGATATGTGATATAAAGAAAAATATTATTAGTAACAAAATAAAATAAAAAAAAATTAAAACCGCAAAAAAAAGGAAAAAAGTAAAAAAGTGTTGTGATGCCAACAACACGCGGTGTTCCCAAGCGGTCCCCATCTAAGTACTAACCGCGCCCGACGCTGCTTAATTTCGGTGATCGGACGAGAACCGATGTATTCAACGTGGTATGGTCGCTGGCGAAGAAAGTGTTTCAAAAAATCTACATCTACCAGTATTTTATTCTTATTCTTATTCTTATTCTTATACGTACTACTTACTACGTACTATATATAATATGGAAAATGGAAAATAGGAAAATAGAAAATACTCTAAAGCTATTTCCAAAGCTATTTTATTTTATTTTTCATTTCAATTTAAATAAAATAAAATAGAAAAGTTTCTTTTTTCTTCTTCTCTAGTGAAGTTAATATGAACAGAATAGAAAAATTAAACTAAAACTGTTATTGAACATATTCGTGTTTGTATTTTACATGCTTAATTATGTAGTACTATTGCCTGTAATATTAACTTCAATATTAACTTTAACTTTAATTTTATCTTTAAGGAAGAATAAAATTATTATATATACTTATATTTTTATTAAAAAATTTAACATATGAATGCTAGTGCTACTGCTAGTGCTAGTGCTAGTGCTGGTGCTAGTGCTAATAAATAGGCGCAATCAATAGATTGTTGTTTTATTAAATTTTATACAATGAAGACAAGGAATATAAGCAAAGCTTCTTAAATAGTAATTTTACTTGAAAAGTTTTCTAACATTTAAGGTTTTCATTTACGCTGGCACTCGTACTCACACTTGCACTCGCACTCACACTCGCATACATGCCTATTGTACATTTTATATGGAACTGAACAAAACTTGTGCTTACGGTGCATTGCGTATACGACACGATTACGATTTTCAAAATTCAAAATTCAAAATTCAAAATTAAAAATGATGCGAGTACACGTATACAGCAGAAATTAGTTAAATAATTGCGTTTTACATAAATAAATAATAGATAGGTGTATAAAAAAAAATATTATTATTTACAAAATAATATAAAAAAAATTAAAACCGGAAAAAAAAGGAAAAAAGTAAAAAAGTAAAAAAGTGTTGTGAAGCCAACAACACGCGGTGTTCCCAAGCGGTCCCCCATCTAAGTACTAACCGCGCCCGACGCTGCTTAATTTCAGTGAGCGGACGAAAACCGATGTATTCAACGTGGTATGATCGTTGGCAAAGAAAGTGTTTCAAAAAATCTACATCTACCAGTATTTTTAATCTTATTCTTATTCTTATTCTTATACGTACTACTTACTACGTACTATATATTATATGAAAAATGGAAAATGGAAAATAGAAAATACTCTAAAGCAATTTCCAAAGCTATTTTATTTTATTTTTCATTTCAATTTAAATAAAATAAAATAGAAAAGTTTCTTTTTTCTTCTTCTCTAGTGAAGTTAATATGAACAGAATAGGAAAATTAAACTAAAACTGTTATTGAGCATATCCGTGTTTGTATTTTACATGCTTAATTATGTAGTACTATTGCCTGTAATATTAACTTCAATATTAACTTTAACTTTAACTTAATCTTTAAGGAAGAATAAAATTTTATACATACTTATATTTTTATTAAAAAATTTAACATATGAATGCTAGTGCTACTGCTAGTGCTAGTGCTAGTGCTACTGCTAGTGCTAGTGCTAGTGCTAGTGCTAGTGCTAGTGCTAGTGCTAGTGCTAGTGCTAGTGCTAGTGCTAGTGCTAGTGCTAGTGCTAGTGCTTGCTAGTGCTAGTGCTAGTGCTAGTGCTAGTGCTAGTGCTAGTGCTAGTGCTAGTGCTAGTGCTAGTGCTAATAAATAGGCGCAATCAATAGATTGTTGTTTTATTAAATTTTATTCAATAAGGACAAGGAATATAAGCAAAGCTTCTTAATTAGTAATTTTACTTGAAAAGTTTTCTATCATTTAAGGTTTTCATTCACGCTGGCACTCGTACTCACACTTGCACTCGCACTCGCATGCATGCCTATTGTACATTTTATATGGAACTGAACAAAACTTGAGCTTACGTGCATTTCGTATACGACACGATTACAATTTCAAAATTAAAAATGATGCGAATATACGTATACAGCAGAAATTAGTTAAATAATTGCATTTTATATAAATAAATAATAGATATGTGATATAAAGAAAAATATTATTAGTAACAAAATAAAATAAAAAAAAATTAAAACCGCAAAAAAAAGGAAAAAAGTAAAAAAGTGTTGTGGAGCCAACAACACGCGGTGTTCCCAAGCGGTCCCCCATCTAAGTACTAACCGCGCCCGACGCTGCTTAATTTCGGTGATCGGACGAGAACCGATGTATTCAACGTGGTATGGTCGTTGGCAAAGAAAGCGTTTCAAAAAATCTACATCTACCAGTATTTTAATCTTATTCTTATTCTTATTCTTATTCTTATTCTTATACGTACTAGTTACTACGTACTATATATAATATGGAAAATGGAAAATGGAAAATAGAAAATACTCTAAAGCTATTTCCAAAGCTATTTTATTTTATTTTTCATTTCAATTTAAATAAAATAGAAAAGTTTCTTTTTTCTTCTTCTCTAGTGAAGTTAATATGAACAGAATAGAAAAATTAAACTAAAACTGTTATTGAACATATCCGTGTTTGTATTTTACATGCTTAATTATGTAGTACTATTGCCTGTAACATTAACTTTAACTTTAACTTAATCTTTAAGGAAGAATAAAATTATTATACATACTTATATTTTTATTAAAAATTTAACATATGAATGCTAGTGCTAGTGCTAGTGCTAGTGCTATTGCTAGTGCTAGTGCTAGTGCTAGTGCTAGTGCTAGTGCTAGTGCTAGTGCTAGTGCTAGTGCTAGTGCTAATAAATAGGCGCAATCAATAGATTGTTGTTTTATTAAATTTTATTCAATAAGGACAAGGAATATAAGCAAAGCTTCTTAATTAGTAATTTTACTTGAAAAGTTTTCTATCATTTAAGGTTTTCATTCACGCTGGCACTCGTACTCACACTTGCACTCGCACTCGCATGCATGCCTATTGTACATTTTATATGGAACTGAACAAAACTTGAGCTTACGTGCATTTCGTATACGACACGATTACAATTTCAAAATTAAAAATGATGCGAATATACGTATACAGCAGAAATTAGTTAAATAATTGCATTTTATATAAATAAATAATAGATATGTGATATAAAGAAAAATATTATTAGTAACAAAATAAAATAAAAAAAAATTAAAACCGCAAAAAAAAGGAAAAAAGTAAAAAAGTGTTGTGGAGCCAACAACACGCGGTGTTCCCAAGCGGTCCCCCATCTAAGTACTAACCGCGCCCGACGCTGCTTAATTTCGGTGATCGGACGAGAACCGATGTATTCAACGTGGTATGGTCGTTGGCAAAGAAAGCGTTTCAAAAAATCTACATCTACCAGTATTTTAATCTTATTCTTATTCTTATTCTTATTCTTATTCTTATACGTACTAGTTACTACGTACTATATATAATATGGAAAATGGAAAATGGAAAATAGAAAATACTCTAAAGCTATTTCCAAAGCTATTTTATTTTATTTTTCATTTCAATTTAAATAAAATAGAAAAGTTTCTTTTTTCTTCTTCTCTAGTGAAGTTAATATGAACAGAATAGAAAAATTAAACTAAAACTGTTATTGAACATATCCGTGTTTGTATTTTACATGCTTAATTATGTAGTACTATTGCCTGTAACATTAACTTTAACTTTAACTTAATCTTTAAGGAAGAATAAAATTATTATACATACTTATATTTTTATTAAAAAATTTAA